>NC_066579.1:427884159-428173818 GCF_024323335.1 Lathyrus oleraceus | reverse complement strand
GTGTCTGTGTGTGTAAGTATGTGTGTGTCTGTGTGTGTGTCTATGTGTGTGTGTGTGTGTCTGTGTGTGTGTCTGTGTGTGTGTCTGTGTGTGTGTGTGTGTCTGTGTGTGTGTGTGTGTCTGTGTGTGTGTGTGTGTGTCTGTGTGTCTGTGTGTGTGTCTGTGTGTGTCTGTGTGTGTGCGTGTGTTGTGTGTGTGTGTGCGCGTGTGTGTGTGTGTGTGTTGTCGCATTCGCGAAAAACAACTGGCGAGAAAAGACACAGAGCCGCCACCGTGCGTTATTTATCCCAAAGGAGGGAAAGGAAACGCTCGAAGTAAACCTAAGAAAGGAAAGGAATGGTCTTACGACCAGAGATTGCTTGGATCGGGAGTCGGTTACGCAAGGGGAAGGTATTAGCACCCCTCACGTCCGTCGTACTCGACGAGATCCACGCTCAAAAGAATAGGAAAAGATTGCTGAATAACTGCTCAAAAACTGCACGCACTGGAGGAATAAAACGAGCGAAAGAAGACAGAGAAAGCGGACTCGGCAGGATGTCGCATCCTGGGCCTACGTAGTTTGTCAGAAACAAACATCATAGTCGACGTAGTTCGGGGAAATGGGAAACGTGCTCGCTAGGACATCGCATCCTATGCATACGTATCTTCTCTAACCAGAGTAAGAATCAGAGCACTCGTAGCTCGGCTAACGCACGTTGAAACAAGACGCTAAACAGAGACGCTGAGACGTCAAAGCAAACACACAACTGGAAACTGAATGCCAATCGCTGGTCTTACATCCAACTCCACAAAAGAACAAACAAACGGGAAACCGAATGCCAATAGATGGACTTACATCAGACTCCGAACAAGCAAACGCAAACAGGAAACGGAATGCCAATGACTGGTCTTACATCCGACTCCTAACACACACAACAGGGTGAAAAAAGAAAAGAGTCTCGATTGCAACTAGGGCAAGAGAAAAGGAAGGTCTCGATCGCAACGAGGGCGAGAGAAAAGGAAGGTGTCAATCGCAACGAGGGCGAGAGAAACGGATCGCAACGAGGGCGAAAACCAGCAAGGATCAAAGTTAGTTGTCAGTCAAACTCGACAAGACATCGCATCTCGTGCCTACGTATCTCATCTGAACATGAGAATCAGAGTTTCCGTAGTTCGGCTAAACTATTTCTGTTTGTTTTGTGTTTTTTAGATGAACAACGTTACTACACAATCTACCGGATGCTCGACCTTTGGAGACTTACTCACCTGTAGTAGAAGGACTCAACGTGTCTTTAAGAGAAGATAAAGTTTGTTTGTGTTTTAGGAAAGCTCACGCAAGAAAGGAAGTCCTAGACGAAGGAACCGTGCTACCTTAATTGACATGCAAACGAGAGACTATGCGAAGTCTAGCAAACCTATGGGGATACAATCACACCATACAAAAACATACAACATGAAGTAAACACACCAACAAGGGGGCTCAAACATCCAAGGGTAAGGCTTTAGTCAAGGGGTCATATCAACCTCGACAAACAAGTTGGGCTTTAGTCAAGAGGGGTCATATCAACCTCGACAAACAAGCCAACTGTAGGGGTGTTCTGAAGCTCTTAACCACTAACATTGAGAGTTAGGGTGAAGCTGATGAAAGGTGATGAGGATTGGACCTCATGCTCTTAACCCTGGCCTGGGTGAGCTTCAATCAATGAAAACGTGGGGATCCAGAATGAGGGACCCTACTCCACTTGACTGACTCTATATACAAGGATCTTGGGTTAGGTTCAAGAGCCTCAGCACGTAGTGCGAGCATAATGAACGACACAACGATTAACAGGGGACTGACTGCTAGTCCCTTCTATCTGTCAATTGCCTCTTCACTTAGGAGGACTTAAGTGACATGCCTCGACAATGAGGTCTTCAGCACAAAAGTAAACAATCACAAACATTGCCTCTTAAGGAGGACTTCAGCCAAATGCCTGCCAAAAGAAATGACAGGGCTTCCAGACTACATGGAGTACAAGAGTGCTTACCTAGGTGGTATGCCAACCACAAGCAAAGCAAAGCTCAAGCAATGAGCTAAAAGCGACTAATGTACCTTTAAGAAAGTCAAACAAGTTAATATGGTATTCAGACAACCAAACAGACAATCAACAGTGGTGCCTATTCATCATCTACACAAGGAAAGTCAAATGCAACTCAAGTGAGTTCATCACCAATGATCCTACAACACAACAAAGGTTAGTGGACAAAATAACTTGCATCTCAAGAAGTGAGACCAACATCAACCATTAGTATTAGATGCTTGAACCTGAAATACAAAACTCAACTTGTGAGTACAAACCACTAGTGCAAAGACTAGGGTCAAAGGCAAAGCAAAAAGTCAAAACAGAAGGTGATATTCAACATGAAGCACATTTATTCAAGTAAGAACATGTCCTAAAAAGGATCAAACTCAAATCACAAGGCAAGGCCATCTCATGCACAAGATAAGGCAAAGGCAATCAATGGTGATCACAATTGGACATTAAGAATGGAAATTCCACATTAAAACATAAATGAATCCAATGATCATGAAATTTTTTATGTGATATCAACATGTTAAACACAAGCATCATGCAAAAAATTAGAATCAGAGGAGCTCAATTGGTCTAGGAATGAAAATGCACAAGTATAACATCAAAATGTGTGACACACATTGTCACACCACACATTCATGTATCCAAAACAGAGATGAAAAATGCTAAAAATGCCAAACAAAAGCTCGAAAATCATGTATCATGTTATGAATGAGCATACCAAATTTCAAGGCAATTGGACAAAGTATGAGCATTTCACAAGAGAAATAGCACAACATGTCATATTTGGCACCATGTTCAAACAAGCAAGCATATTCAGAATTCTAGCAATGATAAAATCAGAAAAATCACACCACAAAATAATAGACATCAAGATGAACATGTAGGAAAAAATTTGGATTAATTTGGATTCATATTCTATTTTTAATGATTTTTTGAACCTGATGAATAAAATGAAATAAAATGGATTATTGCTGAAAATAATGTGGAAAATGATATTGGAAAGAAAATTGGAATCAGCATCAAGGAGGATCGAACCAAGGCCATGCCAATCAAAGAAGCGCACAGAAAAATCAATTGGAATAAAGGAAATATACATGTGGAAGGATCGAACAGGTGCGCCTAAAGTCCAAGCGCGTTATCAAAACGCAGCCGTTTGGATAATTGAGAAATCACAATTTGGAAAATAAAAGTACATGGCGCGGTATCGAACTGGCATTCTCATGGTTCCAAGCGCGTTTCAATAAGTGAAATGCTGCGTTCCACTGTACATGAGGAATTAATTGGATTTTTCAATCGCTGGAACCAGGTATCGAACAAAGGTCTCCTACGTTCACGCGCATTACACAGTAAAACCCTAGGTACTATTCACGGGCGGTGGACCACGGCGGTTTCCACTGTCTTCTTCAATGAACCGGCGGTGCTACAGTGACCTCCAACAATTTTTTTCCAGAATTTTGCATATTATACATCATTGAAACCGTCTCGAAGCCAGGAACACGAATCTAACATTTGCTAAGCCTATAACTCCATGAATAATGCAAATCGAAGCAAAACATAATGCATGGCAAAACTTTAATCCAACATATCTCATGCAATACTTCACCAAATCCAAAACTATTTATATCAGGATGATCAGTGACAAAAACTCTACACAATTATGGCAATAAAATCAAGAATCATGAGGTTCGAAATCCAACCTTCTTGAAGAGCAGTAGATGAAAACAGTGGATTCAAGAGCTTAAATCTTCCAGATCTCCTCTATCAACCTTGTAGTGAAGCTTTATGCACGAATTGAAGCTTGAAAAGGCTTGGATCTAGCTCAAATTGCAACTTCCATGTTCATGTTCATGTGTTGAATATGCACGAATCTTGATGGAATTCTTCAAATCAATGCTTGATTCTTCATCAATCACACTCAATAAACACAATTATGTAGTAGAATCAATGAGTTGTGTGCAAAAATTTGAAGTTTCAATTGAGAGAAAATTTGGAGGGAAAGAAAATCTAGATCTAGAAATTGTGAAAACTGTGCAATTTTGTTATGATTAGCCTTATATATGACATGTTAATTATGCTGCTAATCACACTTGCCTTGGCTAATGAAAAATTAAGATGAAATAAGGTGTATGACCAAAAATGCAAAATGAGGGTGCATGGCTCAATCCCACGTGAACAATAGCATGTTATGATTCATATCCACTTAAAATCAGCTCATGGGCATAATTGGCTTGGAATTTTGTATGTATGATGCACCAAATTTGAATTAGGCAATTTCCCTCCAAAATGTTCATGCATGGCCAAATGATCATGTGATATTATTTCATGCAATGAAATGATGGATTTGGAAAATATTGGTCACAAGAAGCATTTTGCAAAAAGAGTGACTCAAATTGGAGTTTTGGATCAAAAGTTATGGCACTTTGAAGTTTCATGCACACTTGGTGATCATTTGCTCATAACTTCTCAACCATTTATCAGATGCTCATGATCTTGGACTTTTTGGAAATGGGATAGAAAGATCTTTAACTTTCATGTTGAACAAAATTTCATTTGAAGCTTCTTTGATGTTGGAAAGTCAAGTTGAATGTGGTCTAAAAACTTGCCATTTTTGGAAACTTTGAATTACAGGTCAGTTTCCATTTTTGGAAACTTTTGATCTGGCTTCAAATTCTTCAAAGTAGATGCTTGATATGATAAATAAGCCTCTTTTGGACATTAATGAAGTGTCTCAAACCATTTCTCCACCTCAAAGCCCTCAGTTGACTTGCAGTTGACCTGTATGGGCCCTAGATGACCTAGGAATACACTGAGGACTTTGGGCCTCTACCACTTGGCAAAGTTACTTCAAAATGACCCTTGGCTCATATAAGCTCTCTAGAATAATCATGTGGCCTTCATCTCAAGGAAAAACTTGCTCTTTTGTGCTGAGGAATTCTCTTGATGTCAATGCTGAATGCAATGATGCAATGCAAGATGGAATGATAAATGACCTAAAAAATGAAATGAATGCATGAATGGGGGGTGCAAATTTGAGGTGCTACATGTGTGTGTGTGTGTGTGTGTATGTGTGTGTATGTGTGTGTATGTATGTGTGTGTCTGTGTGTGTGTGTGTGTTTGTGTTTGTGTGTGTGTGTGTGTGTGTATGTGTGTGTGTGTGTCTGTGTGTGTCTATGTGTGTGTAAGTGTGTATGTGTGTGTGTCTGTGTGTGTCTATGTGTGTGTAAGTGTGTATGTGTGTGTGTCTGTGTGTGTGTCTGTGTGTCTGTGTCTGTGTGTGTATCTGTGTGTGTCTGTGTGTGTGTCTCTGTGTGTGTGTGTGTGTGTCTGTCTGTCTGTGTGTGTGTGTGTGTCTGTGTGTGTGTGTGTGTCTCTATGTGTGTGCGTGTGTGTATGTGTGTGTGTGTCTGTGTGTCTGTGTGTCTGTGTGTCTGTGTGTGTGTGTCTGTGTGTGTCTGTGTGTCTGTATGTGTGTGTATGTGTGTGTGTGTGTGTCTTATCGCAACCTGAAAAATACAGTGCGCGAAAAAAACAACCGGCGAAAGAAAAAAGACAGAAGAGTCGCCACGGTGCGTTATTCATCCCAAAGGAGGGAAAGGAAACGCTCGAAGTAAACCTGAAAAAGGAAAGGACAAGACGGGGTCTCGCAACCAAACCTTGGGTTCGGGAGTCGGTTATGCGAAGGGAAGGTATTAGCACCCCTACGCATCCATACTACTCTACGGGATCCACTTTTGTGGTTTTTGTCTAAAGGGTGTGGGTTTACCTAATGTGTTTATTTACTAAAAAGGTTAAGAGAAATGACTCGCGCGGATGTCGCATCCACTGCATACGTATCTCATCTGAATATGAGAATCAGAGTCTTCGTAGCTCGGCTGACCTATGGGTTGGGGGGATGTGTGCTCGCTAATGTTGGTATAAGCCCTAGAGGCCAATACTTTTGGTACTTGTATCGAATTATTTAAAGGCATTTTCTTTATTATGGTTGATTAATAAAGTCCCTGGAATAGATAGTCCGTTTAATGTATTAAGTGTGACTTAATCATGAGAACACATTAAACATAAGGACACTATTCTTAAAGTATCCGTAGTCGAGCTTTAGTGTGAAGTGGGATAACATTAAAGCATTAAGACTATTATGTTTGTAGACTGATGATCACATCTCATGGATCATGGATAAAGAGTTATCAAGTCTTAAACATAGGTATGAATATTAGGAGTAATATTTATACCGGATTGACCCGCTATGAGAATACTATATAGAAAGTTATGCAAAGTGTCATAAGTTATTCTCATGGTGATAATAGTGTATACCACTCTTCGACCTGAAACCACTATGGATCCTAGATGTAGAGTCGAGTGCTTTATTGCTGATCCAACGTTGTCCGTAACTGGATAACCATAAAGACAGTTGAAGGGTACTCCACAAAGCATGCTGAGGGACATGAGTGTCCTAGATGGAATTTTCCAATCCTGCGTAACAGGATAAATGTCTATGGGCCCAATATTGAACTGGACAA
This sequence comes from Lathyrus oleraceus, assembly GCF_024323335.1. Lineage (NCBI taxonomy): Eukaryota > Viridiplantae > Streptophyta > Magnoliopsida > Fabales > Fabaceae > Lathyrus > Lathyrus oleraceus. Next base: position 428,167,246 of record NC_066579.1, on the reverse strand, counting down.
GGGTGACACGGTCTATACCTTGTGTTCAATATAGACATAAGGGTAAAGGGGTAATTATACACATAATTATTATCACAGGAGGTTTTGTCAGATCACATGACATTTTCGTGACTTGGGTAGCAGTGATGTGTTGCTAGATACCGCTCACTGTTTATTATGTTAAATGCGTGATTTAATATAATTGCCAACGCCGCGAAAACCTATAGGGTCACACACAAAGGACGGATTGATGAGAGATAGAATAATTAAGGAACATCGTAAGGTACGGTGTACTTAAGCAGAATACGAAATATGGTAAGGTACCAAATACTTAAGTGATTTTGGCATATTATGAGATATAGGCCAAAATGCACTTAAGTGGGCTTTTTGGCTTGAAGCCCACTCAAGTGGTTCTATAAATAGAGCTCTTGTGCAGAAGCTTTGTATGGGAATACAACACAACTGAAGAGTTGGAATTTCGTATCTCTCTCTCACTCAAAGCCTTCATTCATAACAGCTAGCACTGCGATTGAAGGAATCCGTTCGTGTGGACTGAGTAGAGACGTTGTCATCGTTCAACGTTCGTGATCGCCCCGTGGATCTGTATCAAAGGTTTTGATCATTATCAGAGATCTGCACCAAAGGTTTGAATCGCCACAAGAGGTAACGATTCTATCACTGATCATGCCCATTTGTAAGGATCACTAAATGGAGAAATTTTTAAATTCCGCTACGCCTTGGATGGCAATTCTCCTACAGCTAAGACATCGTGTCTTATGCCTACGTATCTCATCTGGAATGAGAATCAGAGCAAGCCGTAGTTCGGCTAACTACGGGGTTATGGATTGGGTTTTGGATGAACGACGTTACTACGCAATCTACCGGATGCTCGACCTTTGGAGACTTACTCACCTGTAGTAGAAGGAGTAAACGTGTGTTATGGAGAAGAAAAATCAATGAAGGGTTTGTTTGCATTGTAGGAACGCGCATGCAAAAGGGTAATGAGGATAAGACCTCATAGCTCTTAACCCTGGACAAAGGAACCTGCATAAAGTAAACACAAAAACATTGCCTCCTATCGAGGTCTTCCAGCTAGGAAAGCATTAAAATGCGGGAAAAATGTAAAAGTACCACACGGATAAAGATCCGAAGTAACAGCAATTAAAGGAACGATAAACCCTGAGATCCTTCCAAGCTAACATCATCAAAGAAAGTGGGTCAGTACAGATAATCGGAATGAACCTCCAGGGGGTATCCCACAAATAAAGTGGGAAACCACGCAAGTTATCCCTACAAACGTCATGTGAGCCCTCACAAAAAAAACTCAACAAACAGGTTAGAGAAATAAAATAGGGTAACCAAGAGTTGCCCCTAAATCAAAATGTAACCACATGAATAATTCCATCAAAATTCACAAAAAGCTCACAAAAATCAACCAAGGGTAGGAGGCCTAAACCTCTTGTCAAACACATGCATCAAAAGGGTATCAAATTCAACCATAATACCTCATACATTTAGAGCATTCAAATTAAAGGCATAAAGATGATGGATATAAGGCAAACCTGATTGGAGAGCTTGATTGAAATTGAGTTGCACCCGTGAGGTTTACAAAATAATCTTTAGGGTTTATGTGAGGCAGAAGTGATTCTGTGCAGTTGAGTTCCCTTTAGGGTTTGGAGGCTGCTCTGAACTCTGTTAGTTCTTCTCTCACTATCTTTTTCCTCAGGGTTTTGTTACAAGGAAACCTCAGAGTATTTTGCTTCTCTTCCTTTTTCTCAAGTGAATCTCCCAGTGTAACTCCAAGTGTAACTCCAAGTGTGTTTTCCTCTACTGAAACTTCAGTATTTATAGACTGATTTTCGTGGGTAGTGGGCTCAAATGAGGGAGACCCAAGTCCAAAAAAAAATTTGTTATATTTTATTTATTTATTTATTTTTAACTTTTTTTTTTCAGGAAAAATGAAGGGTGAATTTTGGGGTATTACAGCTGCCCCTATTCAATCAACTGGAGACCCGGAAAGAAGATGGCAGCTGCTTTCGTACTTTCGAGGTATCAAGGGATTGAATACAATAAAAGCCCAAAAATTTGCACTGAAGTGAAGTGAAGTAACAATGTCTGTCAGAATCGGCAAAGAGGTGGTCTTGAAAGAAGAATCCGTCTGGTACAGTGAGAGTCAGTCTGAATACCGAAAAAGAATGTTAACTTGGATACCAAAATAAATGGTAACACAGAAATAACCATGGCCTGAATGCCACAAGTTGCATCGACCTGAACGTCGGAAACTTCTTCGATCTGAACATCGGAAAACTGGCCTGAATGCCACAAGTTGCATCGACCTGAACGTCGGAAACTTCTTCGATCTGAACATCGGAAAACTGGCCTGAATGCCACTTCGGTCTGGATACCGGAAAACTGGCCTGAATGCCACTTCGGTCTGGATACCGGAAAACTGGCCTGAATGCGACTTCGGTCTGGATACCGGAAAACTGGCCTGAATGCCACTTCGGTCTGGATACCGGAAAACTGGCCTGAATGCCACTTCGGTCTGGATACCGGAAATTGGCCTGAACGCCACTTTGGTCTGGATACCGGAAATTGGCATGAACGCCACTTCGATCTGAATATCGGAAATTGGCCTGAACGCCACTTCAATCTGAATATCGGAAATTGGCCTGAACGTCACTTCGGTCTGGATACCGGAAAACTGGCCTGAATGCCACTTCGGTCTGGATACCGGAAAACTGGCATGAATGTCACTTCGGTCTGGATACCGGAAAACTTCATGCCTGTCAGCATTGGCAGAAATAGGGAATGATAATAGAGGCGGAGCATGGGCCAATGACACTTGCTGGGGATAACCAAGGTGGGTCATGAGAAATCTTCAGTCTGAGTACTGGAAACAACTTCTAGCTTATCACTTGGGATACCGAGAATGTTTTATGCTTACATGCGTATGTTTGAATTTTTCAATGGCGTAATGCTCCATGAAAATGGAAATGCTACGCGATTTGGGAGGATGCAATGCAATATGATTCTACATGCAGGTATGCGAAATGCTGGGTAGAATGCCAAGCTGAGGCAAGGGGATCTACTGGGGAAATGATCACCATCTTCTGGACCCTGGCAAGGCTGTTGGAGATGCACAGCGCAAAGAATTCTGTGGGGAAATGACCCGCCACACGGTGTTCTAGCAATGACGAAATACCGAGATTCAGACTGGGGAGAGAACGACACTGAACACCTGCTGTTGGGGAAAGCGATAGTGGTTCTGGCAACCACGATCTGCGAGAGATGACTCAACAGGGGAAGCAAACACTGATACGGTACCGAGGTTCTGCTTCAAGGAAAGAAACCATGGATCTGGCATTGGGATTATCGATCTGGCCTCGAACTCTAAGGAGCAGCCACTTCTGCTGGGAAGATACAGTTTGGCACTGTCAACTCCGCTGGGGATATATAGTTTGGCACTGTCAACTCTACTGGGGAGTGTATGTCCTGAAACAAACGCTTGGGGAAGTACAGTGGTGAGAAACTGCTGGGGATTGAAGAATCCAACGCTCTGATCAGCTCTGCAGGGATAAGACACCGAATTCGTCTGTTGGTGACTTCACTGGGGAAGATATTCACGGTTATCTGCAGGGGATTTTAAGGAAATGCCCCGAGGGTATCTGTTCTGAATAGACGATCCAAAGCACTTAAAATTTACAGCAATTTTAAATGTTTATTGAGCATGTACCTGTAAAGCCCTTATGTGTCATGATGCAATGTTTATCAAAAATTCGGACGTCATTTTTGCAAACAAAACAGTAAAATGAAAATGAAAACAGAGATATACTGAATAACATGATTTTATTGATTGAATGGCCTCTAAATAGGCATTTTCATCAGGAAGCAATCCATGGAAAGAGGTAATCGCACAAAAGATAAAAACAGAAATTAATCTAATGGCAATGTGAAATGGATTTCTATTGGGTTCCAATTCTGCTATGACTTGCCCGTCTTCAAGATCCTCCAGATGATCAGCCTTCTGAAAAGGTGATTGGACTGTTTCCTACCTTTCGAAAATTCCCAGTCATCGACATGAGATGAGATTCAGAACTAACTCAGAACGCAGTCATTCGCTTAATCCCTATCTTTTGCCTGGATCGCCCTTTTCGGGTTTTCAATCCACCGGGATACCCATTTTTGCCTAAGTTGCCTTTTCATGTTTTCAACTTACCGGGTGTACGATCTTTTCATTTTTAATCCCTAATTTTTGCCCGAACCTTTTCATTTTCTTGGTTCGTCGGGATGCCCATTTTTGCCTGGACTATTCTTTTTACTGTCCAGCGGGTCTATTTTATGCGAAGTATTTTTTAACTGCGTCTGAGTTCACAGGGGAAGTGAAGTTTTCACCATCCATAGTTGCAAGCATTAAAGCCCCACCATCAAAAACCTTGGTGACAATATACGGTCCATCATAGTTAGGAGTCCACTTGCCCCTGTGATCTGTCTGAGGAGGAAGGATCCTTTTCAACACTAAATCTCCGACTTGGAAACAACGAGGACGCACTTTCTGATCAAAGGCTCTCTTCATCCGACTCTGATACAACTGCCCATGACAAATGGCTGCCATTCGCCTCTCTTCGATAAGACCCAACTCATTGAACCTTGTCCGAATCCATTCGGCTTCGTCTAACTTGACATCCAACAAGACTCTTAGAGAAGGAATCTCCACTTCAACAGGTAGGACTGCTTCCATACCATATACCAGGGAGTAAGGGGTTGCCCCGGTCGATGTACGTACTGAAGTGCGGTACCCATGCAAGGCGAAAGGTAGCATCTCATGCCAATCTCTGTACGTTACGACCATCTTCTGCACAATCTTCTTTATGTTCTTATTTGCCGCCTCAACAGCGCCGTTCATCTTAGGGCGGTAAGGGGAAGAATTGTGATGCTGAATGTTGAAGTTCTGACACAACTCCTTCATCATTTTGTTGTTGAGATTAGAACCATTATCAGTAATGATTCTTTCGGGAATCCCATAGCGACAAATGATTTCTTTCTTGATGAAACGGGCAACCACATGTCTGGTGACATTCGCGAACGACGCTGCCTCGACCCACTTGGTGAAATAGTCGATGGCAACAAGGATGAAGCGATGCCCATTGGAAGCAGTCGGCTCAATCTTTCCAATCATGTCAATGCCCCACATAGAAAACGGCCACGACGAAGACATCACATTCAGAGGATTCGGCGGTACATGCACCTTATCAGCATAAATCTGGCATTTATAACACTTCCGAGCATATTTGAAGCAATCTGACTCCATGGTCATCCAATAATAACCCGCTCTCAACAATTTCTTAGCTATTGCATGTCCGCCGGCATGAGTACCGAAGGAACCTTCATGAACTTCCTGCATTAACATGTCCGCCTCGTGTCTGTCCACGCATCTGAGCAAAACCATGTCGAAGTTCCTCTTATACAGCACATTGTCTTTGTTCAAGAAGAAACTTCCTGCCAATCTTCTCAAAGTCTTTCTGTCGTTGTTGGATACCCCTGCAGGGTACTCTTGATTCTTCAGAAAGCACTTGATATCGTGATACCAGGGCTTGTCATCGACTACCAGTTCAGCAGCAAACACATATGCGGCCCTGTCAAGGCGCATCACACCGATCCTGGGAGCATGGTTCCAACGAATTACCTTGATCATGGAGGATAGAGTAGCAAGTGTGTCTGCCATCTGGTTCTCATCACGAGGTATATGATACAATTTTACTGTTGTGAAGAAAGTCAACAGTCTTCTCGTGTAGTCTCTGTAGGGGACCAGAGTGGGCTGGAGAGTATTCCAATCACCATTCACTTGATTGATCACCAGAGCTGAATCTCCGAAGATGTCCAAAGTCTTGATTCTCAAATCAATGGCTTGCTCAATACCCAAGATACAGGCCTCGTACTCAGCTTCATTATTTGTGCACTCAAAAGTCAAACGAGTGGTGAAAGGTATGTGGGCACCTTTCGGAGTTGTAATGATAGCACCAATTCCACTTCCTCTAGCATTGACAGCCCCATCAAACAACAAAGTCCACTTTTCGTTTGGATCAGGTCCCTCCTCAACAACTGGCTCTTCACAGTCTTTCATTTTGAGGAACATGATGTCTTCATCTGGAAAATCAAACTTCATCGGCTCATAATCATCAATCGGCTGCTGAGCAAGATAGTCTGACAGAATACTCCCTTTGATGGCTTTCTGGGATGTATACTGGATATCATACTCTGTTAAAATCATCTGCCAACGGGCAACACGTCCGATGAGAGCCGGCTTCTCAAAGATGTACTTCACTGGATCCATCTTAGAAATCAACAAGGTAGTATGGTTCAACATATACTGTCTCAGTCGGCGAGCAGCCCAGGCCAAAGCACAACAAGTTTTCTCAAGCTGCGAATATTTGATTTCACAATCGGTAAACTTTTTGCTAAGGTAGTATATGGCATGCTCTTTTCGACCAGACTCGTCATGCTGTCCCAATACACACCCCATCGAGTTCTCGGTCACTGACAGGTACATTATCAGAGGTCTCCCAGGAACTGGAGGTATAAGGATTGGAGGTTTCTGTAGATACTCTTTTATCTTCTCGAAAGCCCTTTGACAATCTTCATTCCACCTGATAGCCTGATCTTTCCTCAGCAATTTGAAAATTGGCTCACACGTGGTTGTTAGGTGAGAGATGAACCTTGCAATGTAGTTCAACCTCCCTAAGAAACTACGGACTTGCTTCTCTGTTCTTGGCTCTGGAATTTCCTATATCGCTTTTACTTTGTCGGGATCCACCTCAATCCCTTTTCCGCTAACAATAAAACCCAGCAATTTTCCCGATCTCACCCCGAAAGTGCACTTGTTCGGATTAAGTCTCAGTTTGAATTTCCTCAAACGCTCAAACAGTTTCTGCAAATTCACCAAATGTTCTTCTTCTGTCTGAGATTTGGCAATCATATCGTCCACATAAACCTCGATTTCATGATGAACCATATCATGGAACAGAGTTACCATAGCTCGTTGATATGTTGCTCCGACATTTTTCAGACCAAACGGCATCACCTTGTAGCAGAAGGTGCCCCATGGGGTTATGAAAGTTGTCTTTTCCATGTCTTCTGGTGCCATCTTGATTTGGTTATAGCCAGAAAAGCCATCCATGAAAGAGAATACCGAGAACTGAGTTGTATTATCCACCAAAACGTCGATGTGAGGTAATGGGAAATCATCTTTAGGGCTAGCTCTGTTCAGATCCCGGTAGTCGACACACATCCGTACCTTTCCATCCTTCTTAGGTACTGGGACGATGTTTGCAACCCATGGCGGATAATTGGTGACTGCTAGAAACCCTGCATCCAACTGCTTTTGCACTTCTTCCTTTATCTTGACAGCCATCTCTGGTCTTGTTCTTCTGAGCTTCTGCTTGACCGGAGGACAACCTTCTTTGAGAGGCAAACGGTGTACCACGATGTCTGTGTCCAGCCCAGGCATGTCCTGATAAGACCAGGCGAAGATGTCAATGTACTCTTGCAGCAATCCAATCAGCCCTTTCTTCACATTGTCTTCTAAAGCAGCCCCTATCTTGATTTCTCTCTTGGCGTCCTCGGTGCCGAGATTAATCACTTCAACAGACTCTTGATGCGGTTGAATAACCCTTTCCTCTGTTTTAAGAACCTGGCAAGTTCTTCAGGGAGTTCACAGTCTTCATCACCCTCTTTTTCAGCTTGAAAGATTGGATTTTCAAAGTCGAAGCGAGCCATAGCAGAACCGTTATCAATAGGATCCGGTGACGTGCATGAGTGATGGTATGTGCTTATGAGTGTGAACAAGAAGTGAAAACTAAACAAAACATTGCCATTTTTTATTTTGAAAAAACTGCAAAAATAGAAAGACAGGGAACGAAATATTTGAATGCAAAAATACGTCCTTTATTTATGATAAAAATGCAAGTGTCACATAGATGGGCCCTATAATGAGTCATTACGCCCTGGGCGGAACGTAAGACTTGGATATGCATGAATAAACAAAGAAAATTACTCTTCAAGAAGAGTGACTTGGATAATCTCTTCAGAAGACCAATTGTTGATGACTTCACCCGGGATCCTCGGACGTACCCAGTTGTCAATGTCACAATCACTATCCCCATCTTCTTCGTTGACTGCAGATACCTGGCCATACTGAAAGATGCCAGCGCTGGAGAAAGTAATCGGCCCCTGATGAGTCTGAAGTGTTGAAGTTGTAGAAGTCAGAGCTGGCTGGTACCCAATCCCGAACTTGTCGTCTTTCATTGGTAATTCCAACAGACGCCCCCAACCGGGAGCAGCACCTGAATCCACCACGGCCTGTGCCTGCTTAAAGGATGAGATAGAGGCACCCGATTTAACCTCTTCCACAGACTCTTGGACAGACAAATCTTCAACCTAGAGGATACCTTTGTCGAGCAAGGCCTGGATACCCTGTTGTAGCTTCAAACAACCTCCACTCTAAGTGGCACAATCCAAACAATCCTTCCCACAACCGGGGAAAACATCGGCCTTCAGCAAGCATCCTTTGATATCCAATAATGGAGTCTTCAACTTCAACACATCCTTAATGGACTTGGCTTTTCCCTCTATCATGTTAACGTTTGCACCACCATGCTGGGGCATGGGATTGTTAACGACATTCGGAGCCGGTGCAAGGTCGATGGCCTTTGAATCTATGAGGTCTTGAACTACGTGCTTAAAAGCTTTGCAGTTCTCAATATTGTGGCCAGGTGCCCCAGAGTGGAAGCTACACCTAGCGTTGGCGTCGTAACCCACCGGAAGTCTACCAATAGGAGGAGCCAGAGTGCGCAGTTGCACAAGTTGTAGTTGTTGAAGACTAGAAAGCAACTGAGCATACGACATTGGAAGGGTGTCGAAACGCCGGTCCATCATCCTTTGCCTCTGTTGATAAGCGGGTCTGTTACCCGGTTGCTGCTGCTGTTGATACTGAGCTGGTTGACGTTGTAGTGGCGCTGCAGCTGGAATGGTCACAGCCGCAACATACGGTTGCTGATGATAATTCTGAAAATTATTCCTCCGGTTATCCCTGTTCTGATAAGAAGATATGGCATTTGCATCCCCTTCTCTCCTCTTCTGTCCTTGAATGAACGGCTTCTTCACCCCTGATGAGGATCCACCTCCACTCTGGCTCTTATAGGTCTTTAGGTAATTCTCCACCCTTTCTCCAGTAGAGACCACATCAGCAAAGTTGGAAGCATTGCACCCCACCAGACGCTCCAGATAAGGTCCAAGCAGCGTATTCATGAACATGTTGGCCATTTCCTTTTCCAACATAGGAGGCTGAACACGGGAAGCTATCTCTCTCCAGCGTTAAGCGTACTCCCTGAAGCACTCATTGCTTTTAAGAGACAGATTCTGAAGTTGGGTTCTGTCCGGAGCCATGTCTGCATTATACTGATACTGCTTCACGAAAGCCTCTGCCAAATCCCTCTAGCAACGGATATGGGCTCTGTCCAGCCTCATATACCATTCCAAGGATGCCCCAGCTAGGCTGTCCTGGAAGAAGTACATAAGTAGCTTCTCGTCATCAGAGTATGCAACCATTTTATGGAAATAGGCTTGCACGTGAGTTTTGGGGCAAGAGCTGCCATGGTATTTGTCAAATATCGGGACCTTGAATTTCGGTGGCACTCTCACACCTGGGACCAGCCCCAAGTCAGCAACATCTACTCCCAGAAGATTCTGTCCTTCCATTGCTTTCAACCTCTCTTCCAATCTTCTAAACATGGGGTCCATGCCAAAGTCTTCCTGAAGCAAGGGGAACTGATCATCCTGACCATCCTGAATGGGTTGTTGATCTAGGTTGACATGCGGGATCGGGATAGGCCCCGGTCCATTGGGACCATTAGCCTCTCCAGCTGGAGGATCAGCCAACGTCTCCGGTTGAGTAATAGGGGGATCCCTTTGTACCAACAATCTAAGCTCCTGCTGCCCTTGAGCCACCCCTTGAACCAAATCCATGAATTGATTCATGCGAATCTTCATCTCGGCGAGCTCTGCTTGTAGGCTCTCCATCGCTCTCTGTTGATTCCTTCGGGTACCGTATCGGTGAATGCCTGAGTCAGCTATCCACGCGGATAAAGATCCGAAGTAACAGCAGTTAGAGGAATGGGAAACCCAGGGATCCTTCCAAGTTGATTCCTCCAAATATGTGGCTGAAGCAACCATGCTGAGATCGGGCAGAAACTCAGAACTGTAGAACAATAACTGTGACCTGATAGGAACTCTGAGAAAACTGGCAATCTCCTCCAGAGTAGGGATCAAGATATAATCCGGGAATGTGAAACACCTCAATGGAGGGTCATAGAACTGTAGCAGTGTGAATAGGGCGTCATGTTGATCTTTGGAAAGAACCGTGACGAAACTTAGAATCAGACTGTAATCCTCTCGGAATCCTTCTAGAGAACCAGGATCCATTAACTGCATCAACTGTTGGATGGGCTCCAGACAGACCACCGGAAACTTGTAGGCGACAAGTCTCTTTCTGCCAATATCCATCTTAAGAGAACCAGAAAAACTCCGACTAGAATCAAGAAGAAGATGTAAACCCCCTTGAAATGGATAAACATGTGTTAAATGATATGAATGCAAATGATGTGATGATGTGAATGCAGTGCAGTGGTATGTCAATCAGGATTGCTGTATCTGCTTGAACATCTGTCGGGTTACACTGTCTGAAGAGAAAACCACTGAGGAACTGAAGAGAAAACCACTGAGGAATATAATACAAGATCAAAGCTCTGCTCCAGAAAACCGGGTTGGTTGGAGGTTAAGGTTTCCTGAATTTAGCCCGCCCCTCACTGGTAGGTTCTAAGAACAGAAGTTCGTCAACTTCAGCCCTTCAGTCGCGAATAATACGTTTACCACTGAAGGTTTGGCATTATTACGGGATAAAAGACCTCCACTGACTCCCCTCAACAGGACATCCTAAAGCAAGTTCCCAGTCTCGGGGTCCTCGGATTGATCAGCGAGAATGCGCCCACCAGAGCTAACACAATCACGTCTCGAAGGAGAGGCCTCGACTGGGTTCTCGGGAAATGGTCACCAGAGTCGACGACTTCTAAAGGAACATCATGTCGTTACGGAACATCCGTAGGACATAATATATCCAAAAGAAACCTCGTCTGGGTGTGGTTCTTCACGAACGACTTAACGTAGCAACATGCCACGCAAGCCTCATGATCATCCACTCTAAAACCTGTGTGTACACTCAAGCCTGGGTAATGGGCTTATCTCTCGTAGAACATCCCATCCCAACAAACAAACAACAGCTCCAACAGATACAGCAGATGAATGCAAGTAAGTAAGTAAATAAATGTACAAAAGCATGAACACCCAATAAACAAGAAAATCACACAAGCTAGGAGGGACTCGCTTAGGGAAGATGGACCAGCAAGAGGTCAACTTCTTAAAATCCCCAGCAGAGTCGCCAGCTGTCGCAACCTGAAAAATACAGTGCGCGAAAAAAACAACCGGCGAAAGAAAAAAGACAGAAGAGTCGCCACCGTGCGTTATTCATCCCAAAGGAGGGAAAGGAAACGCTCGAAGTAAACCTGAAAAAGGAAAGGACAAGACGGGGTCTCGCAACCAAACCTTGGGTTCGGGAGTCGGTTATGCGAAGGGAAGGTATTAGCACCCCTACGCATCCATAGTACTCTACGGGATCCACTTTTATGGTTTTTGTCTAAAGGGTGTGGGTTTACCTAATGTGTTTATTTACTGAAAAGGTTAAGAGAAATGACTCGCACGGATGTCGCATCCACTGCATACGTATCTCATCTGAATATGAGAATCAGAGTCTTCGTAGCTCGGCTGACCTATGGGTTGGGGGGATGTGTGCTCGCTAAGACATCGCGTCTTATGCCTACGTATCTCATCTGGAATGAGAATCAGAGCAAGCCGTAGTTTGGCTAACTACGGGGTTATGGATTGGGTTTTGGATGAACGACGTTACTACGCAATCTACCGGATGCTCGACCTTTGGAGACTTACTCACCTGTAGTAGAAGGAGTAAACGTGTGTTATGGAGAAGAAAAATCAATGAAGGGTTTGTTTGCATTGTAGGAACGCGCATGCAAAAGGGTAATGAGGATAAGACCTCATAGCTCTTAACCCTGGACAAAGGAACCTGCATAAAGTAAACACAAAAACATTGCCTCCTATCGAGGTCTTCCAGCTAGGAAAGCAGTAAAATGCGGGAAAAATGTAAAAGTACCACACGGATAAAGATCCGAAGTAACAGCAATTAAAGGAACGATAAACCCTGAGATCCTTCCAAGCTAACATCATCAAAGAAAGTGGGTCAGTACAGATAATCGGAATGAACCTCCAGGGGGTATCCCACAAATAAAGTGGGAAACCACGCAAGTTATCCCTGCAAACGTCATGTGAGCCCTCACAAAAAAAACTCAACAAACAGGTTAGAGAAACAAAATAGGGTAACCAAGAGTTGCCCCTAAATCAAAATGTAACCACATGAATAATTCCATCAAAATTCACAAAAAGCTCACAAAAAGCAACCAAGGGTAGGAGGTCTAAACCTCTTGTCAAACACATGCATCAAAAGGGTATCAAATTCAACCATAATACCTCATACATTTAGAGCATTCAAATTAAAGGCATAAAGATGATGGATATAAGGCAAACCTGATTGGAGAGCTTGATTGAAATTGAGTTACACCCGTGAGGTTTACAAAACAATCTTTAGGGTTTATGTGAGGCAGAAGTGATTCTGTGCAGTTGAGTTCCCTTTAGGGTTTAGAGGCTGCTCTGAACTCTGTTAGTTCTTCTCTCACTATCTTTTTCCTTAGGGTTTTGTTACAAGGAAACCTCAGAGTATTTTGCTTCTCTTCCTTTTTCTCAAGTGAATCTCCCAGTGTAACTCCAAGTGTAACTCCAAGTGTGTTTTCCTCTACTGAAACTTCAGTATTTATAGACTGATTTTCGTGGGTAGTGGGCTCAAATGAGGGAGACCCAAGTCCAAAAAAAAATTTGTTATATTTTATTTATTTATTTATTTTTAACTTTTTGTTTTTCAGGAAAAATGAAGGGTAAATTTTGGGGTATTACATGTCTGTGTGTGTGTGTGTGTGTGTGTGTCTGTGTGTCTGTGTGTGTGTGTCTGTGTGTGTGTGTGTGTGTGTGTGTGTGTGTGTGTGTGTGTGTGTGTGTGTGTGTGTGTGTGTGTGTGTGTGTGTGTGTGTGTGTGTGTGTCTGTGTGTGTGTGTCTGTGTGTGTGTGTGTGTGTCTGTGTGTGTGTGTGTGTGTGTGTGTGTGTACTCACTCATAAGAGATTAATCCTTATTAAAAGAGACGGATAATTATTAATTAGTATAATAGATAATATTTTATTGACATTATTAATTGGTCAATGTCATACCCCAAAATTTGCCCATTAATCTTGCAAAACATTTCTCGAAGCACTCCAACTTATTCTGCAAGGCACTGACCTTAAAGGAACAAAAGCCCAGCTCACAACAGGCCCAACCCAGAAAATGGCCCAAACTGGCCTGCTCGCTAGGCGAGCAATTCCTTTGCCTAGCGAACCTTCGCTACATGCTCGCCTAGTGAACCTTCGCTACACGCTCGCCTAGCGAACCTTCGCTACACGCTCGCCTAGCGAACCTTCGCTACACGCTCGCCTAGCGAAGCTTGCGAACATCAGAATTTTCGGGCTTCATTCTGAGCCCATTAGGTCACAACAAGAGCATTATAAATAGCCAAGCTTCAGTCACGAAAAGGGAAACGAAAAACAGAGGAAGACGGACGGGAACCCTGGCATAGAAACCCTGGAGATCAACTTAGAGTATTCTGAGTAAAGAAACCCTGAAGGCCGCTCATCCTCGCCGAAGCTACCGCCGCCCAACTCCATTCGATACCAAGCTCAGTTACAAACAGGTTTGCGTATCGCTAATGTTTTATGCTTTTAATCGATAATCTTTACATACATAAGGCATCATGATTAAATTTTCGGATATGTAATATGATTTCGTGTATGAATTTAAGTATGCCTGAATATCCTGAATGTTTGTCCATGCTATTCCTATAATTAAATGCCATGAAGGTCAGGGTTCCGGAGATCATGCTGCTGTCAAACTCAAAATCCGTCGCCGCTCGCTAGCACATCGCTAAGCGAGCCTGGAGCGAGCCCTCGCTAAGCCTTCGCTAGGCGAAGCAGGGGCGAACAGGACAGTGGCTGTTTTGTTTCTTTGCTGTTTTGCCTTATGTTTATCTGATCAATATTCATTATAATTCGGCATCATTTGGCCTGAGTTCATGACTGTGGTGTTTATTTTATGGTGCAATTTTCAAATTGTACTTTATCTCGATGCTTTAACCCGTGTGTTGAATTGTGTAAAGGCTTACATATTTCCGAGGAGACGGCCGGCTAGGTATTCCACCTTATGGGTGGGATACCCTTATGGAGATGGATTCTGAATTACTTGATTTTAATGTGGAGATGCCTCCTAAATTACCTAGCTGATTTTAATGTATTGATTTCATCAATTTTAATGTGGACCTAATTACTTAATCGATTACGGCTATCTAATTAATTGTAAAACTTTGCCTTTAAATAAGTGATCTTGGACCTCTCTTTGTTGCCCTACGGCATTACGGTATAATGGTCATGTTTCGCGAATGTGGGGATATACTTAGCCAAGACCCTTCGATTAAATCATCATAAAATAAATCATAGTCCCTCGGATGTTGCCTTCGAATATATGATTTTGTCCCTCGATGACCCTTCGGTGTAGCCTACGGTTAAATGATGATCGTCCCTTCGAATGCTAAGGTATCCTTACAAATGTTGCCTTCAATGACCAATCGATGACCCTACGATGACCCTTAAATCCAAAAGGACAAGACTACTTACTTCTCAATAGTAAGGACAGTTTTACCCTCATAAGGATAGGAAATGCCCATAAAGACCCTAGGAAGGTATAACTCTTAATTGCTGGCTCACAACCTAAAATATTTTTCACACCCCACAAAACATCTTTTAGAAAATCACCACTTGGTATACATTCATACTAGAATCACTACCGAGTTATATTTTTCTAAACAACTTTCAAAACTAAACGAGATAACCACTTTGTATACATTCATACAAGAATCATTACAAAGTTAAATTCTCCTTTTCAAAACATTTCCTACACATTTCTCAAACACTTTTTCAAACTAGAAAAACATAAATGATTGAGCAATTAAGAGCCCATGGATAACCATGGATACAAAGGGTGCTAACACCTTCCCTTTTTATAATGTACCTCCCGAACCCAAAATCTAAATTAAGGTCTTTCCTGTTCTTTTCTGCCTTTCCTTATTGGATGAAAGAAAAGTCGGTGGCGACTCTTGCTATCCGCGACATTTGCTTTACAAAGCAAAAACACATAAAAGTCAGTTCACCGTATGACAGAACTGGCGACTCTGCTGGGGAAACAAAGAGAGGTCACCTTAAAAAAAATCATTTATGTTTTCAAAATTGTTCCTTCTTTTAAGGGTATTGTTGAGTGAAAGATCCTACACCCGGATCTAGTGTACCTTAGGTAAGTAGCAATAGATCATCGCGACTATCCGGCGTATACTGGAATGGTTAAAATGATGGCTACGGTTAATGTGACACTTTGGATGTCCTGATGTTCCTCATGTTTACTTGAGGAAAAATTTGGCTTCCGCGTGGTGTCATCAAAGCATTAACCAGACCTGTAGAACCCTAATTGACTCATCCTAGCCATTAGAAAGTAGTGAGATAACTGGCTTCGGTTCCGACTGAGGTTGGTTGATACTCGATACTACACTCTTTGAGATTGGACTTTAGGGAAGCTTCGGTCAACCACTTGGTGTTGCACTGAAGTGGACTTAAGGAAAGGTCGATGATTTGAGATCCTTCTAGAACCCGATTACTATTCTAGGACAGGTTGAACCAACCAAACTTCAGTGGGGAGGGTACTTACCTTTGGAACTCATGCAAGCCTTAAAACCTAGGAATGATGATTGTGTGACTTGCTTGTGCTTGTTATTTACATAACATCATAACATCATAACATCATCCTAACATCATGGCATTGTACTAACCATTTCAAGGACTTTAAACATTGAAAACATTTCATACATTGCCTTGCATGACATAACATTGCATAACAGGTATTCCAAAAGACCACATTCTCACGGTCTGCCTCTTAAACAGAAAAATGGCTCTCGAACAAACTGTCAAAGATCTCCAGGCTCAGAATGCTCAACTCCAGGAGATGATCTTGAACTTATCCAAGGGGCAGGAGGAACTGAAGGCTCTCTTGCTCGAGAAGAAAAAAGACAAGAAACCTGTGAGTCACATTAACCCGGGAAGAAGGCAGTTTACGAAGATCAATATGACTTTAGCACAAGCACTGCAGGGTATGCTAAAAGCAAATTTAATTACCCTCAGAGATCCTCCTGCAAAACCCAACACCGCTTCTCCTAGTTATAACCCCAACGCCAGGTGTGCGTATCACTCCGATAGCCCCGGGCATGATACAAACGATTGTTGGTCGTTGAAGAACAAAATTCAGGATATGATCGACGCTGGAGAATTTGAATCTGATCCGCCTGAGACTCCTAATGTCATCACTGCTCCTCTGCCTAATCAGGACGAGACTGTCAATGCTGTGGAAGATACTGATAACGATTATGACTTGGATAGCTGGATTTTCCCAACAATTGGTGACAGACTCGACAATTGGAAGGCTGAAGACACTATCCTGATTTCCTTTAGTCAGGAGTAATTGTTATTGCTATTTTAGTATTTCAAGAGCATTGTGGCTATACCCGGGGCATAATAGCTAATTTTAAGGGTTTGTCATTTCATAAGCATATTCATATTCAATAAATCAATGGACCTTTTTGCATTCAAATATTGCGCTCTTTATCTTTCCTGTCATTTTTCAAACAAGCTATGTTTTCTTGCACACACTCACGTAACAATTTTCCGATCCATATCCACTCTGGATCCTGTTGATAATAATTCTGCTACTGTTCATTACGACTTCGAAAATCCGATCTACCAAGCCGAGGATGGAAGCGAGGAAGATTGTGAAGTCCCTGGAGAACTTGCCAGACTGGTACTACAAGAAGAAAAGACCATACAACCGCATGAGGAATCAATTGAAACTATAGATCTGAATACTGAAATAGACCAGAAAGAAGTCAGAGGTTTCTTAGGACACTTGAATTACATTGCCCGATTCATCCCACACTTGACTGCTACTTGCAAACCCATCTTCAAATTACTAAAAAAGAAAAATCAAGAGATGGTATGGAATGATGAATGACAAAATCAAGAAATATCTCCAAGAACCTCCAATTCTGATGCTACCAGTTGAAGGAAGACCTCTAATCATGTATTTGACCGTGTTAGAAAATTCAATAGGGTGTGCTGGGGCAACATGACGAGTCTGGTCGAAAAGAGCATGCCATACACTGCCTTAGCAAAAGGTACCGACTGTGAAACAAGATACTCACAGCTCGAGAAAGCTTGTTGTGCTTTGGCTTGGGCTGCTCGCCGACTAAGACAGTATATGTTGAATCATACCACTTTATTGACTTCTGAGATGGACTCTATCAAATATACATCTGAGAAACCTGTGGTCTCCTGAAAGAGTTATCACTGATAATGGTGCTAATTTGAACAACAAGATGATTACTGAACTCTGCACGCAGTTCAAAATAAAACACCATAACTCTTCTCCGTACCGGCCAAGGATGAATGGCGCCGTGGAGGCTGCTAAAAATATCATGAAGATCATACAAAAGATAGCAGTAGCATACAAAGACTGGTGTGAGATGTTACCCTTTGCTCTTCATGATTATCACACTTCAGTGCGCACTTCGACAGGGGCAACTCCGGTCTCTTTAGTCTACAGAATGGAAGCCGTTTCACCAGTGGAATTTCAGATTCCCTCTCTAAGAATCATGAAAGAGGCGAGCTTAGATGAGGAGGAATGGATTCAGACTCGACTCGATCAGATCAATTTGATTGATGAGAAGAGACTTGCGGCTGTTTGTCATGGGCAGATATATCAGAAGCGCATGACCCAAGCATTTAACAAAAAGGTCAAGAGACAGGTGTACCAACTTGGCGCCTTGATGATCAAGCGTATCATCCTACCACAAGGTGATCCCAGAGGCAAATGGACCCCCACATACGAAGGGCCATTTGTAGTTAAGAAAGTATTCTCTGGTGGAGCCATGAGACTTGCTACAATGGATGGCGAGGATTTCCTGCATCCCGTGAACACGGACATAGTTAAAAAAAAATACTACGCATGTACACCCGGCAAGTCGAAAACCTGAAAAGGCGGCTTGGGCAAAAAAGGGTATCCTGGTGGACTGAAAACCTGAAAAGGCGGTCCAGGAAAAAATTAGGGATTAAAGCGTATGACTATGTCCCGTTCTCGGACAGCTTCATCCAACTTCGAGGGACTGAACAAGCCAATCACTTCTATCCGACAGCAGGAGATGAGATGCTTGAAGACATAATGACAGTAGTGGAGTTAAAATCAACAGGACTTTTTCCTCATAGCTTCTCTTTGTTCTCTTGACAATTTCCTCTTACTAGGATTTCTGTCTCCTTGTACTCAAATTGCCTATTTATAGGCCCTCTTTCAAAATCAATACAATTTCATTTCCAAAAAGATGCTTTTGTTTTACTTTCTCTGTTTTGTTTGCGTAAACGTCCATTGATTTAACTTGAATTGATATATGCATTTGAATATGATCAATGTTTATCAGAATACATGCATAAAATAGCAATGGCAGTTACTAAAAGACTTCAGGATCGAGGATAAGGTCTAACCAGGCTTTCCAACAAGTCCGGTTACAAATCCATTCCCCAACAAAAACCAGCTATTTCCCAGAAGAGGTTGGCATCGCCAGACAGACTGGTCATCTCTTCCACCCCCAGCCAAGCTTTGTTGAGTGTTTCCATCGTCAGACGGCAATCAAGTATCCCCCAGCTAAGAAAGGGTCATCTATACAAATATCTCCAACCAGAAGAATGAGATTTATTTTCCCAGTAGAGTCCCCTGGAAGAACGTTTCAGACGCATAGTGCATTCATTACATCATTTCATAGCATATACACGCATACAGTGTTCGCATTTATTTCAGACGCATAATTCACTCATTACATCACTTCACAGCACACGCATGCATACAACATTTGCATCTCATGCATCATGACATGGCATGAAGCTAACTTTATTTTTCAGGTTAATTATCCTCTTGATACAATCAAAACAAAGATCCATTCAGACAGACATCTTTATCAATTACATTCAGGATTCAACTACATCTTTCAGATATACTCCATGTCAACATTCATTCTGACATCCTCCTAACGATGGCATCTATAAGCCCATCCCAGACATTTATCGCAAATACAGCATACACAAATACTATCAGATTCAGCCTAACGGACGGCTCGTTCTGCTTAGAGACGGTCTAATGTACGACCCAGTTAGACCTTCATCTCCTCAGATGCTACCTAGTGTACGGTACATTTCTGAAGTGTAGTCTAGCATACGACTACCCCTTTTTTCGTCATCAGATCCAGCCTAACGGACGGCTCGTTCTGCTTAGAGACGGTCTAATGTACGACCCAGTTAGACCTTCATCTCCTCAGATGCTACCTAGTGTACGGTACATTTCTGAAGTGTAGTCTAGCATACGACTACCCCTTTTCGTCATCAGATCCAGCCTAACGGACGGCTCGTTCTGCTCAGAGACGGTCTAATGTACGACCCAGTTAGACCTTCATCTCCTCAGATGCTACCTAGTGTACGGTACATTTCTGAAGTGTAGTCTAGCATACGACTACCCCTTTTCGTCATCAAATCCAGCCTAACGGACGGCTCGTTCTGCTTAGAGACGGTCTAATGTACGACCCAGTTAGACCTTCATTCCCTCAGATGCTACCTAGCATACATACATCTCTGAAGTGTAGTCTAGCATACGACTACCCCTTTTTTCGTCATCAGATCCAGCCTAACGGACGGCTCGTTCTGCTTAGAGACGGTCTAATGTACGACCCAATTAGACCTTCATCTCCTCAGATGCTACCTAGTGTACGGTACATTTCTGAAGTGTAGTCTAGCATACGACTACCCCTTTTCGTCATCAGATCCAGCCTAACGGACGGCTCGTTCTGCTCAGAGACGGTCTAATGTACGACCCAATTAGACCTTCATCTCCTCAGATGCTACCTAGTGTACGGTACATTTCTGAAGTGTAGTCTAGCATACGACTACCCCTTTTCGTCATCAAATCCAGCCTAACGGACGGCTCGTTCTGCTTAGAGACGGTCTAATGTACGACCCAGTTAGACCTTCATTCCCTCAGATGCTACCTAGCATACATACATCTCTGAAGTGTAGTCTAGCATACGACTACCCCTTTTTTCGTCATCAGATCCAGCCTGACATGCCACAACTCCAACACGGTCTAACGTACGACCCATTTGGATCTTCAACTCAGATACGATCTAGTGTATGATCCATTCTGATCTTTCATCCCCAGTGAAGTCACCCGCCTAATGGACGACTCAATCCGCTACTCAGATACGATCTACCGTACGATCCGTTCTGATCTTTACTTCTCCGGATGCAGCCTAAGGGACGGCTCATTTTGCTACTCAGATACGATCTAGCCTACGATCCATTCTGACCCTTATATCTCAGATACAGCCTAACGGACGGTTCATTCTGCAAATTCAGATACAATCTAGCGTACAATCTATTCTGATCCCTTATCCCCAGTAGCGTATAACACACTCTGACTCCCCAGCAAAATCGACAGCATAATGGAGGACTCACTATACGGTCTAACGTACGACCCGGTGTGACACCCATGTCTTCAGATATCGTCTAATGTACGACGCACTCTGAAGTTCTCGTCATCAAATTTCTTGGATGGTATCTTTAAGCCCATCTTCATCAAGACTAACGGTTGATTAACAAGTGGAAATTTTGGGGCATTCTAAGTGTTCAATAACCTTTCACCTCCAGGCCACGAACGGCATACTTGCCATCCTAACTCTCTCGGTTCAAGAATATTGAACAGGGGCAGCTGTCATACCCCAAAATTTGCCCATTAATCTTGCAAAACATTTCTCGAAGCACTCCAACTTATTCTGCAAGGCACTGACCTTAAAGGAACAAAAGCCCAGCTCACAACAGGCCCAACCCAGAAAATGGCCCAAACTGGCCTGCTCGCTAGGCGAGCAATTCCTTTGCCTAGCGAACCTTCGCTACACGCTCGCCTAGAGAACCTTCGCTACACGCTCGCCTAGCGAACCTTCGCTACACGCTCGCCTAGCAAAGCTTGCGAACATCAGAATTTTCGGGCTTCATTCTGAGCCCATTAGGTCACAACAAGAGCATTATAAATAGCCAAGCTTCAGTCACGAAAAGGGAAACGAAAAACAGAGGAAGACGGACGGGAACCCTGGCATAGAAACCCTGGAGATCAACTTAGAGTATTCTGAGTAAAGAAACCCTGAAGGCCGCTCATCCTCGCCGAAGCTACCGCCGCCCAACTCCATTCGATACCAAGCTCAGTTACAAACAGGTTTGCGTATCGCTAATGTTTTATGCTTTTAATCGATAATCTTTACATACATAAGGCATCATGATTAAATTTTCGGATATGTAATATGATTTCGTGTATGAATTTAAGTATGCCTGAATATCCTGAATGTTTGTCCATGCTATTCCTATAATTAAATGCCATGAAGGTCAGGGTTCCGGAGATCATGCTGCTGTCAAACTCAAAATCCGTCGCCGCTCGCTAGCACATCGCTAAGCGAGCCTGGAGCGAGCCCTCGCTAAGCCTTCGCTAGGCGAAGCAGGGGCGAACGGGACAGTGGCTGTTTTGTTTCTTTGCTGTTCTGCCTTATGTTTATCTGATCAATATTCATTATAATTCGGCATCATTTGGCCTGAGTTCATGACTGTGGTGTTTATTTTATGGTGCAATTTTCAAATTGTACTTTATCTCGATGCTTTAACCCGTGTGTTGAATTGTGTAAAGGCTTACATATTTCCGAGGAGACGGCCGGCTAGGTATTCCACCTTATGGGTGGGATACCCTTATGGAGATGGATTCTGAATTACTTGATTTTAATATGGAGATGCCTCCTAAATTACCTAGCTGATTTTAATGTATTGATTTCATCAATTTTAATGTGGACCTAATTACTTAATCGATTACGGCTATCTAATTAATTGTAAAACTTTGCCTTTAAATAAGTGATCTTGGACCTCTCTTTGTTGCCCTACGGCATTACGGTATAATGGTCATGTCCCGCGAATGTGGGGATATACTTAGCCAAGACCCTTCGATTAAATCATCATAAAATAAATCATAGTCCCTCGGATGTTGCCTTCGAATATATGATTTTGTCCCTCGATGACCCTTCGGTGTAGCCTACGGTTAAATGATGATCGTCCCTTCGAATGCTAAGGTATCCTTACAAATGTTGCCTTCAATGACCAATCGATGACCCTACGATGACCCTTAAATCCAAAAGGACAAGACTACTTACTTCTCAATAGTAAGGACAGTTTTACCCTCATAAGGATAGGAAATGCCCATAAAGACCCTAGGAAGGTATAACTCTTAATTGTTGGCTCACAACCTAAAATATTTTTCACACCCCACAAAACATCTTTTAGAAAATCACCACTTGGTATACATTCATACTATAATCACTACCGAGTTATATTTTTCTAAACAACTTTCAAAACTAAACGAGATAACCACTTTGTATACATTCATACAAGAATCATTACAAAGTTAAATTCTCCTTTTCAAAACATTTCCTACACATTTCTCAAACACTTTTTCAAACTAGAAAAACATAAATGATTGAGCAATTAAGAGCCCATGGATAACCATGGATACAAAGGGTGCTAACACCTTCCCTTTGTATAATGTACCTCCCGAACCCAAAATCTAAATTAAGGTCTTTCCTGTTCTTTTCCGCCTTTCCTTATTGGATGAAAGAAAAGTCGGTGGCGACTCTTGCTATCCGCGACATTTGCTTTACAAAGCAAAAACACATAAAAGTCAGTTCACCGTATGACAGTCAAGTACTTGAAGACATATCTCAACTAAAATATTTTATCTCATTTCTTACTATTATATATTATATAGTAATTATATATTTGTGTGGTGAAAAAAGAAAGAAGAAAAAGGGGATAAAATTAAAAGAAAAAGAAAGAAGAGTGGATAAGAAGGAAAGAGAGAAAAATGAGTAAGAGGGAAGAGAAGAAAAGATGAAAGAAAAGAAGAGAAGAGAAAGGAGAAAGAAGAGAAAGAAGGGAAGAAAGAAGAAGAAGACCCATGGAAGCTCATCACCACCAAATCATCCTCATTATCTTCTTGTATCAAAGGTGATTTTCTAGTTAGATTAGCCTTGGATGGGAGAAATTTATGTGTGGGGAACAAGGATTTGTGTTATTGAATGTTGTTGTTGCTACCATTAAACATATTCAATGAAATTGAATAACCATAATGTCTATGTGTTGTTTAATGAAGTTATGTTGTATGGTTGCTTGTGCACCTTGAGTTGTATCTGCTAGAAACGAATGAACATGGATATTTTGTGAAGAAGAGAAGTTGTAAATGTGATTTTAAGAATAATAACATGGACCAATCTATTGGTCATGGGCTCCTCTACCAGACCATCGATTGGTTAGGCCTAAATTGTGAAGAAAAACTGAATTTTCACTGCTAATAATCGATTGGTTGCAGGTACAATTTATTGGTCTATTTGGTTTTTGAGGAAAATTAATTATAGGGAATTCAACCAATTAATTAGCCTCCCTCAACAATTGATTGGTTCAAGGGAAATTTTGTGAAAAATATGGGCAGGGAACTCAACCCATCGATTGGCCTCCCCCAACCAATCGATTGGCTTATGTACATATGTTTCATATCTTTGTTTGGATGATTCTTAATGTACTATAATCACTTATAAACACCTACCATGTTATGTATGCATTGAATTAACATTGTTTTAGTGAATCTTATATTGAAGAATACGATTCAACCTAGAATTCCCGATTAGGTTAAAAAGATTGAATAATGAGTTTCGTAACTTGTAATGATGTGTGAACAGATGCGTTAGGAAGCTAACATAGAGAACTATCATATAGATAGAAGTAGCTATGAGTTATTCCATTATACCCTTCCCTTTGAGTCTGGTTAACCCCACCATAGGATGATCGAATAGACGTTTGTTACATGACGTGAAACTAGAATAAGATAGATTGAGGCGGATTGTGTAATAGCTTTGACTATGATTATTGCAACATGAGATATTATCATGTTATCTCTTTGTATGCTATGAATAATATTGTATATTGTTGTTTGCATTGATTGTGTAATAATAACATCAAATCCTTATGATGATGAGTGATGAAAACTTAGAAGCATAGTTAGGTGAATGACTTAGAAAGATAACCTAGGTTATAGAAATGAATTATGTGGTGATGTTTGGACGCAATGGTACCTCAGTGTGTATCTCGGACATGTACTCACTTTATTAACGAATCAATATGCATTATATGGACATCTTTTCATCTTTCACTAACATATACTAACATCTTATTATATTAACTTTATTTTAGTGTCATTTACTTCATGCTTTTATTTCTTGTTATTTATTTTATGCTTTTATTTTAGCATCTCATATAATATTTTCTCTTTGTCCATTTGGACCTTTATTTATGTTTATGCTCTTTTTCCTTTGTCCATTTGGACTTTCATTTTCTTTTAAAATACATTAATAAAGGAAAAAACCCTAAAAAGAACTTGGTTATCTTGATTCATGGACTTGTGGTTACAATCCTTAACATCTTTGTGGAGTTATGTACTTAGAATTAGGATCTTGACCTTTGCTTTGGGACTTGTGACTTGAAACCTTGGAATTCATGTGATACCTTTGACTTGAGATTTCCTTTTGAAGACTTGGATTTGGTTACTTTGATTTCATCTGACACATGGATTACTATTTGCTTGTTTTGCTTGCTTGAGGCTTAATCCAAAGGAGGGAAACTCCTGCTTGACTTATTTCATAAAAAATTTCATCTCTTGGTTAGATCTTTCCTCCCTAGATTTTACTTCATGCTTTAGGATAGTCTCTCATTCTCCTCCCCTTCTTTAATTTTCAAAATCTCATCTCTTTTTCAAAACTTTTTTATTTTCAAACTTGAACCATTTTCTCAATAAACCTTGCCTTTTTGTCAAGTGATTTTAAAAAAAAAAATCTTAATAAATGTCAATCCATCTTAAGCATACTTAGACCAATTTCAAAAGACTAAAAAATGCTTAACTCATTCAAACCATTTTGTGCCCTTTGTGCACGTTTCCTTTTTTAAAACTTTTTCTCAAGGCATTAGACATGAGTCACTTCCATAATTGAGTTATAATTCTCTTATCTCCATACTATTGATGATAATTCTTTTTCATCTGTGGGGGCTAGTGGCATACTTGTTGATCTTTATCCAAGTTAGAGTCCTTCTCATGATGATACAAAGTTCTCGTACTTGTGGGTGACTAGTTGAGTATCCTCCTTAAAATAAAATAAAATGTATTTTCCATATAAAAATAAAACAAAACAAAATCCTTTTGTTATTTTTACCATGAACTACGAGGTTTTGATCCTCCGTTGCACTTTGTTGGTACGTAGGAATGAGACTTTAAAAGTCTTGGCAAACACCAAATCATAATAAAAATGCTTATTTTCACATCTTTTCAATCTTTTAACAAACAACACCTTTTTCAAGTTAAAATGTGTAGATTTTCAAAGAGGTTCACATGGAGTACTATGGATGTTTATGGTGCTAATACTTTCCCTTTGCATAACTAACTCTCATACCCTTGTTATCTTTTTATTAGTTTTGTTTTAAAACTTCTTTGGGTTTTGTTTGTACTTTTTCCCTTTTTCTTTGGAAATAATAAAATTACGGTGGTGACTTTTACTTTGCGAGTTAAGTTAATCAATAGCTTAATCTACAAAATTTTACCGCTACAAAATGATATTTGGATGGAGAAAGATTAGAATAAGAAATAAATTTAGAGATAGAGTAAAGAGTACATGAAGATAATGGATTTGAGAAATCATTGAAGGATGTACAGACATAATCTTTGAGATGTGATAGTTGATTCCTTACTCTTGAAGAAACACTGGTGGGATGAGGTTGGTTTGTCGTAGATGGTTGAGGAACAAGTGGGATGTCATGAGGTATGTTGGGATTATGAGTAGGTGAATTAGGAACTGATTTGCTAGAGGTGGATGGATCATATATGGATTTATCAGAGGATTAAATGCTAGGATTGGATGTATGAATATCATGAAATTTTATAGGGGTAAGATCTGACTTGTGGTATAAATCACTCAAAATATTCCCAATTTTGTATGGAAGAAAGGGAATGGCTATGATAGGGTAACATATGTTCATCATGTGTGATATTTCTAGATATGAATATACTATAAGAATGCAAATATAATAAAAGAGATCCTTTGTATCCAACTGCATAGCCTAGAAAAACAATTTTTCTAGCTATAGTATCAAGTTTGGTTCTATGGTTAGACAAAGT
This sequence comes from Lathyrus oleraceus, assembly GCF_024323335.1. Classification (NCBI taxonomy): domain Eukaryota; kingdom Viridiplantae; phylum Streptophyta; class Magnoliopsida; order Fabales; family Fabaceae; genus Lathyrus; species Lathyrus oleraceus. The sequence goes on along the minus strand of NC_066579.1, from coordinate 428,140,568 downwards.
TGATGCATAGCACAAAGAACCAAAAACTTTAATCTGATTAAAATATCAGGTACTGATAAGGAGATTGATTTTCAAGAAGAGTGTGTTAACTCTATTGATGACAAATGCAGCATAAATAATTGCATAAGACCAATAAGATTTGGGTAAGTTTGAGTGATAGAGTTACGCTCTTCCTACATTGAGAAGGTGTTGATGTTTCCTCTCAACTCTGCCATTTTGCTGGGGAGATTCAACACATGATCTTTAATGTACAATTCCGTTTGATGCATAAAATTGAGGCATCAAAAACCCAAGTCCATTATCTGACCTGACATATTTGGGACAAGTTTGAAACAGATTTTCTATAAGGGTGATGAATTGTTGAACATGACTAAACACTTCTAATTTTGTTTTAAGGATAATAATCCATACAAACCTACTATAATCATCAACCACTGTGAGGAAGCATTTATGGTTATGGATAGAATTAATGGAGACAGGACCCCATATGTCAAAGTGCAACAATTCAAATTTGTGTGTAGCTCTAGAATTACTTAAACTGAATGGCAGTTTCTTATGTCTAACAAAATGAAAAACATCACAAATAGCTTTATTATCACTGAAAACTTGAGGGTATATTTGATATATCTTAGAAAGCCTATCATGAGATAAATGGTCCAATCTAAAATGCCATATGGCTTGTTTGGGGATCACTCTTGATAGAAATGCTAGGAACATATGGTTTGGAGAAGGAAATACGATGAATGTTGGATTGATTTTGAGATTAATCTTCAACAGTGCAATCATCATCAGTCATAAGTCTGTACAATCCTTCAAATTGTCTAGCCAAACCAATCATCTTATGGGTTTTCACGTCCTGTATAACACATTCATTGTCAGAAAATAGAAAGATGCAACGAATAGAGCAACATAATCTGGAAACTGATAAAAGATTTAAAGAAAAATCAGGAGTGTATAGAACATATAGTGAGGCATAATTGTGGTGAAAAGCTAATTGTGCGTTTAGCTGCAACAATAGAACCATTAGGTAAACATACATTAATTGGCTTAATTTTGTGATAGGAACTGAATCAATGTAAAGATGAGCAAACATGATCATTAGAACCTGAATCAATGATCCAAAATTCAAGTTTAATATGAGTAGAACATGAAACTGTTGACACCTATGACTTACCTGAGTTCTCATGCTTTCATTTTTCTGTCGAACTTGTTTCATGATTAATTAGTAAGGGTTTTATAGCTTGCTGTGTAGTGGCAGTGGAGTCTGTTGGTAGACAAATTCCAATAGCCTTTTGTTGTTTTGGATTTGAATAAAGCAATGAAACAACTCTAAAATATTCAGTTTCACTATAAAACCAAATACTAATATTAAAAAACATAAAATTTATATACTTATCTTTGTTGAACATTCAGTTCAAACTTTCATGAGAATTAAGAACTCTCTGATGTATCCTCATTCAACATAGGTTCCTTACTAAATCTTCAAACTGTGTAAGTAACCAATGTTGGATTAATTTATTATTAATTAGGTGTGACTCATGTAAACAATATTTGGCTTAAATAAAAGACACATAAATGTGATGATTATTTTGGTAGATGGATAATTAAGTCAATGGGGTTTTATTTTGAAATTTAAAATACAAATCCCTCTTCTCTCTCTTCATGACTGTTGGGACATGACTCTTGGGGTGGAATATGACTGTTGGAATAAAGTGTCTATAAAATGACACATTTAGGCAACCAACACCAATTTTTTCTCATTCCTTCTCATTTTCTCACAAATACACAAAAGTATCTTCATCATCAAAGATACAAATAAGGAAGAAGGAAGAGAGGAGAAAACAATTGCAAACAAGGATCAATAAATCAGACAAGAATCGACGTCATGGATCCGGGTACGCTTTTACGGTTTTATTTATAGAATCTAAAACACTGTGAAAATCATGATATCAAGATCCAAAACATAAAATTTTTCTAACAGTTGGTATCAGAGCTTTGTTACCGGTATTATGTTTTTTCGGTGTTGATTATCGATATTATGGTTTTTTTTAAGTAGTGATTGTTTAATGAGAATTATAGTTTATATTAGAAAGTATCATGATATGTATGTATGCTATGCATAAAATTGCTTTTGAATTTTTTCAAAGACGTTACGGTGATGGCACTGGAATTTATATACATGTTCCAGAATTTCCAATGCATGTGTTAATAGACAATCCAAAATATCCTATATATGCTACATTGTCATGCTAAATCTCTTTTAAATGTTACTGTTTTAAAATTGTATATCGTTATTTTTTTTTAATAGATATAATTTATTATTTTGAAATTATTATATTAAAAAATTTGCAATCACCAAAGTGATCAAATTTATTAAAGTGTATAATTTTAATCCGATGCTATACAAATAACATGTTTATGTTAAATAATAGTATTTATTATTATAAGATATAGAGAGATCATCCAAAGATGAATCATGACTTATAATTAATAAAATTAAAGTTTTTATCATACTTGTTGCTTGTATATCCAAAGATAGACATGCATGTTCTTTTGAGTATGTTATTGAAATGTATGTAGATATCACCCAAAGGTGAATTTAAATACATGATTAAAGTTACAATTAGTTTGAATCCAAGAAGTGTATATGGCTCAACCTGAAGGTTTTGTTACTGCAGGAAAAGAAAATTTAGTGTGTAAATTAAAGAAGTCAATATATGGATTAAAGCAGACTTCTAGACAATGGTATCTTAAATTTAACAATACTATTTTGTCATATGGTTTTGTAGAGAACACTGTAGATCGGTGTATCTATATGAAGGTCAGTGGGAGCAAATTCATAATTTTAGTCTTATATGTTGATGATATTTTACTTGCTGCCAATGATTTTGCTTTGTTACATGATGTAAAGAAGTTTCTCTCCAATAAATTTGAAATGAAGGATATGGGTGAGGCATCATATGTGATAGGAATAGAAATATTCCGTAATAGATCACAAGGACTATTGGGAGTGTCTCAGAAAGGCTATATAAATAAAATTTTAGAGAGATTCAGAATGGACAAATGCTCTGGAGGGACAGTTCCTATTCAGAAAGGGGACAAGTTTAGTCAAATGCAATGTCCCAAAAATGAATTAGAGAGAAAAGAAATGGAGTCTATTCCCTATGCATCAGTGGTTGGGAGCTTGATGTATGCCCAAACATGTACCCGACCGGATATTAGTTTTGCTGTTGGTATGTTAGGTCGATATCAAAGTAATCCTGGAATGGATCACTGGAAAGCTGCAAAGAAAGTTCTTAGGTACTTACAAGGAACCAAATATTACATGCTCACATATAGAAGGTCAGATCACCTTGAAGTGGTTCGCTACTCAGATTCAGACTTTGCAGGATGTGTGGACTCAAGAAAATCCACATTTGGATATGTTTTTCTTCTGGCTGGAGGAGCAATATCATGGAAGAGTGGAAAACAGTCCATCATTGCTACTTCTACTATGGAGGCAGAATTCGTGGCATGCTTTGAGGCCACAATTCAATCATTATGGTTGCGGAACTTCACCTTAGGGCTTGGTATTGTCGACAGTATATCTAGACCGCTAAGGATTTATTGTGATAATTCTGCAGCTGTGTTCTTCTCTAAGAATGATAAATATTCAAAAGGTGCTAAACACATGGAATTGAAATACTTATCAGTGAAAGAAGAAGTGCAGAAACAAAAGGTGTCATTTGAACATATTGGAACAGATTTAATGATAGCGGATCCGTTAACTAAAGGTTTACCGCCCAAAACATTTATTGGTCATTGTAACACGGTGGGAGAATTGACTTTAGTTAAATGTTGCGAATAGCAAGAGTCGCCACCGACTTTTATTTTATCCAAAAGGAAAGGACATAAAAGAACAGGAAAGACCTTAAAAAGATTTTGAGTTCGGGGGGTAGGTTATACAAAGGGAAGGTATTAGCACCCTTTATATCCATGGTTATCCATGGGCTCTTAGTTACTTAGCTCACTTTGTTTGTTTGCAAGAGTGTAGTGTGTGATTAGAAAAATTTCTTTAAGTACTTTGTAATGACCCTCGTATGGGTGTATACAAAGCCTAGTTTAGAAATTGTGAGGTGTAAAAGTAATTTTGAAAAGTGTGAGCAAGTAACTATGAGATACCTACCCTAGAGTAAGTCTTTTGTGTTCTCGTATATTCTTTCAATGGTAAGACTGTCCCTATTATTAAGGAATAGGTAGTCATTACCTTGGATGTGTTTAAGGGACGGGCGTAGGGTCATCGTATGGTCAATGAAGGCAACATAAGGGGTGTCTTTAGCAACTCGTAGGGACTATCATCATATTTACCGAAGGGACAAGATCATTATATCGTAGGCAACCTCGTAGGGACTTGATCTTTTAAGTTTATAGGGACTTGATGATTTTTCTGTTTGAAGGGACTTTGCTTAAGACACCCCTATTTTCGAGGGACTTGACCATTTAAAGAAGGCAACCAAGAGGAATACCCTAGGAAGTACAGATGGCGATCAAAGATCGACCTACGTGTGTGAGTGTTATTTTTCAGATATTTGTCTTGAATTTAATTTTCTAAGTTCAATTATTTACAGTTAGTTTTTTGCACTCCCTAAATTACTAACCACGCAATAAATATTTACAAAAATAAAAGCAAGAAAAATAAATTCCTAAACTATTAAATGGCTATGGGACAGATACATAATAATCAGGCGAGAAAGAATAAATTTACAACCTATACATTTGTTCCTAATATTATAAATAAAACAAAATTAAAATAAGGAAAATAAGGAAGCAAAAATAGAATAGATAAAAGCAAATAATAATAAAATAATAAATAAACAATGGTAATAAAGCAATAATAAAATAACAATAATAATAAAGTGATAATAAAAAGGTTAGAATTTTAAAAGAAATTATTTTAGGTTAAACAAGTTAGATTTTTTTAGAAGTTATTAGAAAAATATGAGTTTAAAATAAATTAGTAATAATAAAAGAATTTAAAATACATTAATGTACAAATTATAAAATAAAAGAGTTATATGAAAAATATTAAGTTAGTTATTTACAAAATAAATAAAGATTATAGAAAATATCAAATTATTAGATTAATAGGTTTATTATTATTATTCAATTAGAAAAATGGTCAATTAGATTTTATTTACAAAATATATAAGGATTTATTATTATAAGTAAGTAAAAAAAAGTTATTAAAATAGTTAGTATTTATTATTTATTTACAAAAAATATAAAGGTTATAGAAAAATATTAAATAATTAATTTAGTAGGTTTTCACGCCCTACATTACTAAACCACGCAGTTAATATAGGATCAATGGCAGGAATTTAAATGGCAGAAAAATAAATGGCAGAAAAATAAAATGGCAGAAAATCAATGGCAGAAAATAAAATCCTAATTATTACAACGCTTTGGTGCAGTTACATAATAAAGATGGCGAAAAGTAAAACTGAAAATATTACAAGTTAAAACTTAAAATATTACAAGGGCGAAGCAGTTACAGTGTATGAATAACATAAATATGAGCGAAAATAGGAAATAATAATAAGGTTTATTAAGGTTTAAGAAAAGGTTTATAGTTTAGAGGAAACAACACGGTTAAAGTTTTAGGTTTGAAATTTAGAGTTTGTGGCGAAATTGTCAGGGTTTAGGAAAAATCAGGGTAGTTAGTTATGAAAAAAATGTGCAGATCTAAATATATGTATATATAAAAAAAATGAATTAAAAAAACAACGGCGTTGCTAGCGCAAAATTGCGATCATCACAACTGGATCGGATAACACAAATGTGACGCCTCATACACGTATATGTGAAAACGGCGTATTGACACGATCCGATCCGAAAACATAATCAAATATATCAACAAAATAGATAAAGTATATATCATATATAAACTATTACCAAACTGTGTGTACGATAGTATAGATCAGCCACTCTCAGTTTCTCTTTTTTTGTTCTGTCTTTTGGCCTCCCTCTATCAGTCATGCTAGTAAATATATATAGGAACAAATTAGGTTAATGATAATGAGCCTAAGTTTATTTTGAAACCCAATATTAAATTAAAAACTGAATAAAGTTAAATAATTAAAATAGTTAAAATTAAAATAAAAACTAATTAACCTATTTATTTATTCTAGACCCAATATTAAATTAAAAACTGAATAAAGTTAAATAATTAAAATAGTTAAAATTAAAATAAAAACTAATTAACCTATTTATTTATTCTAGACCCAATATTAAAATAAATAGACTCAAAAAAAATAAAAGTCGGGCACCAAAATGCTCGAAAAAATAAAATGAACACGTCAAAATAATCAGCGCGAAATAAATGACTCGGAAAAATACAGCGTTTGGTCGGATTTTGAAATAAAAATTATGACCGTTTAAACCGCCCAGACTGATCAACATATGACCAAAAATAGTCGTAAAAATATTTTTAGCATGTCAAATTAAACCACGTGAACCGCAGATTAATGTTACCGACATTTGCAAACTTAAACTTGACATTTTTTCGTTGACTAATTTTAGGCACAGTTAAAAAGTTAATTTGACCAGTCTGTTTGTAAATTCCGAGAAATTATTCCGGCTAATATTAAGACAGAAAAAATGTTATGCTATGAAGATGATGCAAATGAATGTGAAACAAAAAATTGGTTAGAGTTAAAAATAGAGGGCAAATTTTGGGGTGCAACAGCTGCCCCTGTTCAATTTTCTGAAACCTGAGGAGTTAGATTGGCCTGTTCGTGACTTGGAAGGTTGAAGGGGATTGAACACAAAAGCCCAAAAATTTGCACTCGCCGGTGCGTAAAGTAACACTGATGACTGGTTGTATATGCTTAAGTGGGCTTGAAGATGCCACTTGGAAGAACTGGAGATGGGCTTATAGATGCCATCCATAATATCAGGAGGTGATAATATCTTGATGTTGATACTGGATATCAGTACTAGGTCTTCGTATAGGCCGTCTCTGAATCGTATCTAAGAACATACTTTTAATTTAAGTGTCAGAACCAAATCTTCGTGGCGATTTCTTTCTGAATTAAGTATCAGCACTAGACCTTCGTATAGATCGTCTCTGAACTGTTTTGAATTGTTGAATAGACCAGTAGAAATAAATCTTCGTGATGATTATCTCTTCTGGAAATATCCTGGATTAGGGAATAGATCTTCGTATAGACCGTTTGCCTACTATCCAAGAACAAAATAATATCAGGATTAAATCTTCTGAAAATATCCTGGACTAGGGAATAGATCTTCGTATAGACCGTTTGCCTACTATCCAAGAACAAAAGAATATCAGGATGAAATCTCCTGAAAATATCATGGACTAGGGAATAGATCTTCGTATAGACCGTTTGCCTACTATCCAAGAACAAAAGAATATCAGGATGAAATCTCCTAAAAATATCATGGACTAGGGAATAGATCTTCGTATAGACCGTTTGCCTACTATCCGAGGACAAAAGAGTATCAGGATTAACTCTCCTGAAAACATCCTGGACTAGGGAATAGATCTTCGTATAGACCGTTTGCCTACTATCCAAGGACACCTTGAGTAATGATTAAGTATCAGCACTAGATCTTCGTATAGATCGTTTCTGATCTGTTGTGAATTGTTGATAGTATTTTATCTGTATATAACCATCCTGCAAGGAAAAGGTTAGTTTATGCAATATGTATGCATGCATGGCATGGTGCATCTAAGTAAATGTATTATGCACTTATGGATATGCCATGGTATGATGTAAATGATGTATGTATGAATCATGCGGCCTGAAGCGTCCGGATATCTTTGTATAACAACTGCTGGCTAGGGAAAATAAATCCTGATTCGTTGCTGAAGAATATGAGGAACTTGTTCCCGTCTTGTTTGATGGTATAGTATTTGTCACTTCCCGTATTCGTTCGTCGTACTTCTATTGAAGGAATAAGTTCCTGAGTATCCCGACTGAGGATAAAAGAGATGGACATAAATTCAAGGGGAGACGTAATTCGAAGCATCTATAAAGATAGATTTGCTCTACTGGGGATTTGTAGTGGGGATGAACCGGCGAAGCTTCGTTGAACTACTACCCTCGTTCGTCCTTAGTAAATACTATTACTGCATTTTATGCATTTCTGGTAAACATCAATCGTATTCAAAAGCATACATACATTCAAACACAACCAATGGACGTTTTCGCTTATGTAAATAAAGTAAAAGTAAATCTGGATTCAAAGATGAAATTTTATTTATATCACAAAGTGACCTATACATAGGCAAGTTTGTACAAGGAGACAGAAATCCTAGTAAGAGGAATTCGTCGTAAATTTTTTATAAAACAAAGAAAACAGCTATGTGAAAAATGATCCTATTGAGTTTCAACTCTACTATTGCCATTATCTTCAAATATCTCATCTTCTGCTGTTGAGACAGAAATGATTGGATTGATCTTTATCTGTTTGAACTTGATTTAGGTAGCACCATCAGTTGAAGTTACATGAGTGATCCAAACGAGACATAGTCATACGCTTTAATCCCTAACTTTTGCCTGGATTGCCCTTTCAGGTTTTCAATCCACCGGGATACCCTTTTTTGCCCAAGCCGCCTTTTCAGGTTTTCGACTTGCCGGGTGTACATTTTTTTTATATATATCCCTAATTTTTGCCCGAACCCTTTTGGTTTTCCGGGATGCCCTTATTTTTGCCTAGGCCAGTCAACCTAGCGGGTCTCTTTTTATGCGTAGTATTTTTTAACTATGTCTGCGTTTACAGGCTGTGGAAAGTCTTCACCATCCATAGTAGTAAGCATCATGGCACCTCCTGAGAATACTCTTTTGACCACAAATGGTCCTTCATATGTAGGAGTCCACTTGCCCCTAGGATCACCCTGTGGTAGTATGATACGCTTGATTACCAAGTCACCAGCCTGATATACCTTTGGCTTAACCTTCTTATTGAAAGCTTTGATCATCCGTTTCTGGTACATCTGACCATGACAAATAGCTGCCAACCTCTTCTCATCAATCAAATTTATCTGGTCGAGTCGAGTCTGAATCCATTCATCCTCGTCTAAACCTGCCTCTTTCATGATTCTTAGAGAGGGAATCTGAACTTCCACTGGTAACACGGCTTCCATTCCGTAGACCAAAGAGAAAGGAGTTGCCCCTGTCAAAGTGCGTACTGAAGTGCGATAACCATGAAGAGCAAAGGGTAACATCTCATGCCAGTCTTTGTATGTTACTGTCATCTTTTGTATGATCTTCTTAATATTCTTATTAGCAGCCTCCACGGCGTCATTCATCTTTGGCCGGTACGAAGAAGAGTTATGGTGTTTTATTTTGAACTGCGTGCAGAGTTCAGCAATCATCTTGTTGTTCTTCCGGAGAGAGCAGGTTTCTCAGATGTATATTTGATAAGATCCATCTTAGAAATCAATAAAGTGGTATGATTCAACATATACTGTCTTAGTCGGCGAGCAGCCTAAGCCAAAGCATAGCAAGCTTTCTCGAGCTGGGAGTATCTTGTTTCACAGTCGGTACCTTTTGCTAAGGTAGTATATTGCATGCTCTTTTCGACCAGACTCGTCATGTTGCCCCAACACACACCCTATTGAATTTTCTAACACGGTCAAATACATGATTAGAGGTCTTCCTTCAACTGGTGGCATCAGATTTATAGGTTCTTGGAGATACTTCTTGATTTTGTCAAAAGCTTCTTGACATTCATCATTCCATATCATCTCTTGATTTTTCCAGCGAAAACCTCTACATAGTTACGTAACATCCGACTCAATCTTTCTTTGACACTGTTTTCCAAGCCTGCTCCTATTTTGACTTCTTTCTTGTCTACTTCAGTACCCAGATTTACAACCTCATTTGATTCCTCATGCGGCTGTGTAACTTTCTCTTCTTGTTGTAATAACCTAGCAAGCTCTACAGGTACTTCACAATCTTCATCCTTTCCATCTTCAGCTTGATAGATCGGATTCTCGAAATTATAATTGGCAATAGTAGAACTGTTATCAACAGGATCCAGAGTGGATGAGGATCTGCATTTTAGTGATGTGGGTGTGTGTAAGAACACATAGCTGATGAAAATAAAATAAAAGAAAAACAAAGAGCCCAATATTTACGAAAACGAAACGTCCATTGATTTTTATTGAATGAAGTATGCAAATGAAATGACATCCCGAAACAAGCATACCATTGTGCCCCGGGTAAGGCACAAGGCTTAAAGATAACAACACAGTAATAGTATTTACTCCTGACTAAAGGAGATAGGAATAACGTCTTCAGTCTTCCAATTGTTGAGCCCATCACCCACAGTAGGAAAAATCCAGTTATCCAGATTGTAGTCTTCATTATAGTCACCCACAGCATTGATTTGATTTTTCATGTTCCCTGGATTGGTGATACGAACAGTACGAGCACGACGAACAGCCTTCTGGGACTCTTCTTCAACCACAGCTCTAGCATCTTTGAGGGAAGCCATTGTAGGAGGTACTCTGGTAACCACAGGAACTCTTTTAACCACAGGAGGAGCTTCAGTAGCGGGGACGACCCAAGGAACTACTTCAAATGTCTAGCAAGGAGTCTCAACATATTCACCTTCCACTTCAACATACTTAAATGTATTCACATGACTGACTATATATTCTTCCTCTCCATAAACAGTTACGATCTTTCCCTTCACTGGATATCTCAACTTCTGATGTAGAGTGGAGGTCACAGCACCTGCCCCGTGGATCCAGGGGCGCCCAAGCAGACAAGAGTACGCAGGACGAATATCCATTACATAGAAGGTACAATTGAAGACTTGAGAGCCTACTTTGATCGGGAGATCTATTTCTCCATGCACCACTCTTCTTGAACCATCAAAGGCTCTCACCACTATATTACTTGATCTTAACACAGCATCTTCAGGACTGAGCTTGTTCAGAACCTCTTTGGGAAGTACATTCAATGAAGAGCCATTGTCTATCAACACATGAGACAAGGTAGTGCCCCTACATTCAATGGAGATATGTAAAGCTCTGTTATGGTTTCTTTTGGCAGGAGTCAAGTCAGCATCAGAAAAACCTAACCGATTATCATAAGTCAGATGTGCAACACAATTTTCAAATTGATCCACATAAATTTCATTTGGTACATGAGCAGTCCTTAAGAATTTGATCAAGGCTTTAGCATGAGCCTCAGAACACAGCAACAAAGACAACATGGAAATTTTGGAGGGAGTATGCCCCAACTGGTCAACAATATCATAATCACTCTTACGAATGATCTTCAGCACTTCTTCCATCTGTTTAGAGAGATTTTCAGCAGTCGGTGCTTCAGCTTGCACAGGTTCAACCACAGGACCTTTTCCTCGAGCATCAGTACTTGGCTCAGAAGTGGAGGTAGTAGTTGGAAGAACTGTATTTTTTGAGGTAGCTGGAGGAGAGAAAATTCTTCCACTTCTGGTGATCTTACTAGATCCAGCAATATTATCAACATCAAGGTTATCATCAGTAACAGGTGTATCAGTCAAAGGTTCCTGCTTAACACCATGGATATAAACATCAGAACCGTAATTCCAGGGTATAGCTTTATCAAAAGTATAAGGAATAGGGCCAGGAGTGGTAATAATCATGGGAGGCACTCTAACTTCAGCAACAGTCTTCACCAGGCCTTCAGCAGTAATTTTGATAGGACCCTTGGAAGTGATCTTGACAGTCTGTTCAAGAGCCATTTCTGCTGAAATAAACAGTGAGAAGATAAGATACCTGTTCATAAGAAACCTGTGATGCAATAATATGGTATGTAGATGCTTATGCAATGTTTTCAAGGACCGTAGGATTTAAATTTGTTTAAACCACCAAAAAGTAAACTTTTATTAGTAATAAACTTGTTTGCCCCTTGGGCTTACAATAAAAATGAAATGAATACAAAAAATGGGGTTTTAAGTCTCCCATGGACGTTTCCTCTTTGTGTTGAGGTATGAGTTGAGATTCCGCTTCTCATGAAGTTGTTTTGTTAGCTCCAGGATTCTTTCCTGACTTGCCTTGTAATGAGTCTCAAAAGTATCTCTTTGCTCCTTCAACTGGATCCAGGACCTCTGTAACTCTTCCATGTCAGTGGGCATGTCTGGATGAAGAATGATGTAAGAAGTATCTCCTTCAGCAACAGGCTCCATGGTAACTGGCAGGATAACAGGATATGGCATCATAAGAGTCTGAGCACGAGATCGTACCCATCTGAGATATGGTTCCATAGGAATAGTGTACTTGGGTTCCAGAGTCTTGCTGTCAACCTTGTTCACTTTACCCCATGCTCGTATGAACCTTTGACGGTAACCTTGAAGATCGTTGTCGTAGTCGAACATAATACCCTGAATAAGCATGTCATGAGGACCATCAGTCCGAGCGTAACCAAACTGATGTAGAGCTAAAGAAGGGTTGTAGGTAATGCCCCCTCTTATGCCAAGGAGTGGCACATTAGGGAACTCCCCACAACGGTCAATGATGGTAACATTCTCCATAGATCTAGAGCACCAATGAATATCTGAATGAGAAAGTGACATAATCCTCTTGGACCACCTGAACCCTTGTTCATTCTTCATCACTGATCGAGGAAGGTGAGAAATAAACCACCTAGATAATAGAGGTATGCAACACATCAGAGTTCCTCGTGCCTTCGTAGTACGGGTATGAAGAGAGTGTAAGATGTCTCCAAGTAATGTAGGCACTGGATTGCGAGTCAGAAATATGTTGATGGCGTGTACGTCTATGAACTGGTCTGGATTGGGGAACAGTACTAAGCCATAAATCAATAGGGCTAAGATCTCCTCAAAAGCATCATAACTCATAGCCTTCAGGAATACTTGAGCTTTCTCCATCAATACCTTAGCAAGAATACCCTTAACTCCACTCCTTGTTTCTAGGACAATGTCTGATTTCTTTAAATGTAAGGCTGCAGCAATGACTTCAGGTTTAGGCTCTTTTTCCAAGCTTGTGAAGGGTTTCTGATCAAGAATAGGTATACCCAGAAGCTTGGAGAACTCTTCCATTGTAGGAACCAGCTGATAGTCGGGAAATGTGAAGCAATGATGTTTAGGGTCAAAGAACTGAAACAGGATACTCATCATGTCTTCATTGAACCCTGAAGTGACTAGATCCAGTAGGTGACCATGCCTCTTGATGAACTGGGAGTTTTCAGAAACTTGAGAGACCAATTCCTTAAGCTTAGGAGGTATTCCTACAAAGTTGATCCGGATAGTATACCTACGAGCAGAAGCCATGACCTGCAACAAAGAACAAAGATAAATCCTTTGGTCCTTGAAATGGTTAGTGAAAATGCTATGCTTATGATGCATGATGATGCTATGATGTTATGCTCAATCACAAACATGTGGCACACACAAACAAGTCACACAATAGCCCTAGGTTTGAAGGCTTGCATGAGGTTTAAAGGTAAGTACCCTCCCCTGAAGTTTAGTTGATTCATCCTGTCCTACAAAAGTAACCAGGTTCTAAGGGATCTCAAAATCATTGATCCTTCACAAGGGTGGTTGTTCAGTAGGCAACTTACTTGCCAACCAAAACCCTCCAAGTTTAGGATCTCAATGAGTGTAGTATCGAGTATCAACCAACTTCAGTCTTCACCAAAGCCGGTTATCTCACTACTTTCTAAAGGCCAAGATGGGATGACTAGGGTTCTAAAAGTCAGTTAGTGTATTGACAACATATGGCAGCCTCATATTATCCTTAACTTGCTTAAGGAACATAAGCACCAACCAAGAAGTCACACTAACTATGGCCACCAGATCAACCATATCGATATACGCCGTACAGTTTCCTTGGTCTATTGCCATTTACCTAAGGTACACTAGATCCGGGTTAGGATCTTTCAAACATAAGAGCACCCAACAAATAAGTATAAAGCATACAAGGCAAACAATTTTAAAGTGATCTAATTCCTAAGGGTACCCCTCTTTTATTAAATCCCCAGCAGAGTCGCTAGTTCTGTAACACGGTGGGAGAACTGACTTTAGTTAAATGTTGCGGATAGCAAGAGTCGCCACCGACTTTTATTTTATCCAAAAGGAAAGGACATAAAAGAATAGGAAAGACCTTAAAAAGATTTTGAGTTCGGGGGGTAGGTTATACAAAGGGAAGGTATTAACACCCTTTATATCCATGGTTATCCATGGGCTCTTAGTTACTTAGCTCACTTTGTTTGTTTGCAAGAGTGTAGTGTGTGATTAGAAAAATTTCTTTAAGTACTTTGTAATGACCCTCGTATGGGTGTATACAAAGCCTAGTTTAGAAATTATGAGGTGTAAAAGTAATTTTGAAAAGTGTGAGCAAGTAACTATGAGATACCTACCCTAGATTAAGTCTTTTGTGTTCTCGTATATTCTTTCAATGGTAAGACTGTCCCTATTATTAAGGAATAGGTAGTCATTACCTTGGATGTGTTTAAGGGACGGGCGTAGGGTCATCGTATGGTCAATGAAGGCAACATAAGGGGTGTCTTTAGCAACTCGTAGGGACTATCATCATATTTACCGAAGGGACAAGATCATTATATCGTAGGCAACCTCGTAGGGACTTGATCTTTTAAGTTTATAGGGACTTGATGATTTTTCTGTTTGAAGGGACTTTGCTTAAGACACCCCTATTTTCGAGGGACTTGACCATTTAAAGAAGGCAACCAAGAGGAATACCCTAGGAAGTACAGATGGCGATCAAAGATCGACCTACATGTGTGAGTGTTATTTTTCAGATATTTGTCTTGAATTTAATTTTCTAAGTTCAATTATTTACAGTTAGTTTTTTGCACTCCCTAAATTACTAACCACGCAATAAATATTTACAAAAATAAAAGCAAGAAAAATAAATTCCTAAACTATTGCATGGCTATGGGACAGATACATAATAATCAGGCGAGAAAGAATAAATTTACAACCTATACATTTGTTCCTAATATTATAAATAAAACAAAATTAAAATAAGGAAAATAAGGAAGCAAAAATAGAATAGATAAAAGCAAATAATAATAAAATAATAAATAAACAATGGTAATAAAGCAATAATAAAATAACAATAATAATAAAGTGATAATAAAAAGGTTAGAATTTTAAAAGAAATTATTTTAGGTTAAACAAGTTAGATTTTTTTAGAAGTTATTAGAAAAATATGAGTTTAAAATAAATTAGTAATAATAAAAGAATTCAAAATACATTAATGTACAAATTATAAACTAAAAGAGTTATATGAAAAATATTAAGTTAGTTATTTACAAAATAAATAAAGATTATAGAAAATATCAAATTATTAGATTAATAGGTTTATTATTATTATTCAATTAGAAAAATGGTCAATTAGATTTTATTTACAAAATATATAAGGATTTATTATTATAAGTAAGTAAAAAAAAAGTTATTAAAATAGTTAGTATTTATTATTTATTTACAAAAAATATAAAGGTTATAGAAAAATATTAAATAATTAATTTAGTAGGTTTTCACGCCCTACATTACTAAACCACACAGTTAATATAGGATCAATGGCAGGAATTTAAATGGCAGAAAAATAAATGGCAGAAAAATAAAATGGCAGAAAATCAATGGCAGAAAATAAAATCCTAATTATTACAACGCTTTGGTGCAGTTACATAATAAAGATGGCGAAAAGTAAAACTGAAAATATTACAAGTTAAAACTTAAAATATTACAAGGGCGAAGCAGTTACAGTGTATGAATAACATAAATATGAGCGAAAATAGGAAATAATAATAAGGTTTGTTAAGGTTTAAGAAAAGGTTTATGGTTTAGAGGAAACAACACGGTTAAAGTTTTAGGTTTGAAATTTAGAGTTTGTGGCGAAATTGTCAGGGTTTAGGAAAAATTTGGGTAGTTAGTTATGAAAAAAATGTGCAGATCTAAATATATGTATATATAAAAAAAAATGAATTAAAAAAACAACGGCGTTGCTAGCGCAAAATTGCGATCATCGCAACTGGATCGGATAACACAAATGTCACGCCTCATACACGTATATGTGAAAACGGCGTATTGACACGATCCGATCCGAAAACATAATTAAATATATCAACAAAATAGATAAAGTATATATCATATATAAACTATTATCAAACTGTGTGTACGATAGTATAGATCAGCCACTCTCAGTTTCTCTTTTTTTGTTCTGTCTTTTGGCCTCCCTCTATCAGTCATGCTAGTAAATATATATAGGAAAAAATTAGGTTAATGATAATGGGCCTAAGTTTATTTTGAAACCCAATATTAAATTAAAAACTTAATAAAGTTAAATAATTAAAATAGTTAAAATTAAAATAAAAACTAATTAACCTATTTATTTATTCTAGATCCAATATTAAATTAAAAACTGAATAAAGTTAAATAATTAAAATAGTTAAAATTAAAATAAAAACTAATTAACCTATTTATTTATTCTAGACCCAATATTAAAATAAATAGACTCAAAAAAATAAAAGTCGGGCACCAAAATGCTCGAAAAAATAAAATGAACACGTCAAAATAATCAGCGCGAAATAAATGACTCGGAAAAATACAGCGTTTGGTCGGATTTTGAAATAAAAATTATGACCGTTTAAACCGCCCAGACTGATCAACATATGACCAAAAATAGTCGTAAAAATATTTTTAGCATGTCAAATTAAACCACGTGAACCGCAGATTAATGTTACCGACATTTGCAAACTTAAACTTGACATTTTTTCGTTGACTAATTTTAGGCACAGTTAAAAAGTTAATTTGACCAGTCTGTTTGTAAATTCCGAGAAATTATTCCGGCTAATATTAAGACAGAAAAAATATTATGCTATGAAGATGATGCAAATGAATGTGAAACAAAAAATTGGTTAGAGTTAAAAATAGAGGGCAAATTTTGGGGTGCAACAGTCATGTAGAAAGGATGGGCATTATGTAAAAGTCCTTGTTAACATTGTATTTTTTTTGGTATATATACAAGTATAGTTTAATGTTCGTATTGTATCACAATTGTGAATTCAATTAAAGTTATGTTTCTGTTGAGTTTTGACATCCATATTATATTATACATTTTATTGTAATATGTGATGACTAGGTGTCTTTGAAAAGACATGAGAGACACATTATTGTATCCCCTAAAGTTATTTGAATTGAATTGATTCGTGATACATGGAAGGAATCAAGTTGATGAATAATTTGTGACCGCCATGATCCGATCATTTCAATTCATTAAAGATAATAACTTGGTGCTTTCAATGAATGGTGCACAATTATGGTATAAGATTGAAACATCAAGATGTCACATGAGTCAAGTGGGAGACTGTTGGATTAATTTATTATTAATTAGGTGTGACTCATGTAAACAATATTTGGCTTAAATAAAAGACACCTAAATATGATGATTATTTTGGTAGATGGATAATTAAGTCAATGGGGTTTTATTTTGAAATTCAAAATACAAATCCCTCTTCTCTCTTCATGACTGTTGGGACATGACTCTTGGGGTGGAATATGACTGTTGGAATAAAGTGTCTATAAAAGGACACATTTAGGCAACCAACACCAACTTTTCTCATTCCTTTTCATTTTCTCACAAATACACAAAACTATCTTGATCATCAAAGATACAAATAAGGAAGAAGGAAGAGAGGAGAAAACAATTGCAAACAAGGATCAATAAATAAGACAAGAATCGACGTCATGGATCCGGGTACGCTTTTAAGATTTTATTTATAGAATCTAAAACAATGTGAAAATCATGATATCAAGATCCAAAACATAAAATTTTGCTAACAACCAACCAGTTATTTATGTGAAAAAATTTATGGTATGAAAATTTTCTTTTTAAGAATTGTGTTGTAGGCTGTTGCTGGATAATAATATAACTGAATTAATTCTCTTTGAGATTGGAAGGCTTTAAAAGCTTCAAACACTTTATCTAAATTTTATTTTATTTCCTCATTTTGAATTTAAAAAATCTAAATTTTGTTTTAAATGATTATAGTTATATATGTTTTCCTTCTTTAGTGTTAGTCTCAATTTATCAATTAAATTAGTTTTTTTGTTTTTAAAATTTTAAAATTTATTAAGCCGGATTTTGAATCCTACAACTTTACCTGTGAATTTTGATTCTTGCGAGTTTATTGAATAAGAAACGGCGGAAAAAGTATTTTTAGCTCAAATTCACAAGAAAATAGAGTATTTTTAATAGTTAACTTCCTTTCTTTTCGATAAAGAACGTTTGTTTTGTCTTTTTTATAAAAATTATTTTTATAATATAATATAATTTTATGTAAAATATTACAAGGAAAATTTTTATAAAAATTTAAAATATAAATTTGATTTGAATAACTATTTTTAAAATGTCATTTTTGATATTTCATCAATTTAATAAAAAAAATTGAATATCAAAATTTTAAAAAATCACTTGATTTTAAAACTATTTCAAATAGCTTTCATAAAAATCATTTTTAAAATATAATATTTTGCAAATTTTGTAATTTTGAATATGTTTTGATTTTCGATAATGTTTATGTTATAGGATGTCAAAATTAATCTTTCAATTTAAAAAAAAAAACAAATATAAAAAATTGTAATATTTTAAAATTTCATTTTACAAAATTCATTTTATAAAATTCATTTTTAAAAATATAAAGAAAAAATCCATTTTTTAAAACTATAATAACCAGGTCCAAAGTTTTCTAATATAAAGGCTTTATTCTTTTATTTACTCCTTTTTTTTACAAACTGAAACTTAACTCATATCATTAACCAAATAATGTTTAATACAAGGAGGAATCACAAATAAAACTACGTCTAGACCGAGAATCAGCCGCCTTCGCTAAAGTGTGAGCAACCGTATTCGATTGGCGCTTAACAAACTCTAGATAGACAAAATAATAAAACTCATAAATACCATTATTATTGGACTGAATAGCTTGAGTCACTCTTTGGGATTCACTTTCGAAGGTAACATTTTCCAATTGCATTGCTATAGAACCATGAATTGCCTCTTTGAGAGCCAATGCTTCTGCTTCTAGAATTGGATGGGGACCGAAGTCCCATGCTACACCTGCAAAGACAAATTTACCCAAATTATCTCTCACACACCAGCCCTTATTTGTAGTGCCACGAGTTATGTTAAACTTGCATCTACGTTGCATTTCAACCTCCTTTGTTCCGGCGGACACCATGTCGTTAGAGAAGGGTGGGCATTCTCTCTATCCTGGTTCTCTTGAGCTGTAAACCAATCATGTCAATTACAATAAGCCTATAAACCAAGTTTAGATGTTTCCTTTTGCTCATTATTCCAAATCAGATTATTTTTATTCTTCCATATCACATCTAACATAAATGCTACTCTTTTTGTCGTCTTCTTATCCTCATGACTACAAATTTCGAGGATCAAAGATTTAGCATCATCAAAAGAATGTAAATGGGGTTCAATAATATGCAACAAACTTGTTGTCCTCCAACACTAAGTAGTAACATCACATTCAAAGAGGACATGCAAGTCATCTTCTATAAAATTCTCACAAAACTCACATTCTGAAGGACACTGAACATGATATTGTTCGAGTCTCAATCTAGTCGGTAGGCAGCCCTTACATATTCTCCATAATAAATGTTTAACTCTAGGAGGTTCCTTAATATTCCAAAGACTACTCTAATCCCCATCCACACTTGTAAAACCCGAGTTACCTTGAGACTTCCACCACAATCTATAACCATATTGCCCACTATAACACCCATTTTGCTCTTCTTTCCGATTCCACTTGTCTTCCCCCACTTCTTCAACTAATAGGACTTGCATAATTTCTTTTGCCACTACATAATCAAACATCTCTCTTATCACTTAAGCATTCCATTGTTTAACATTAGGTAATAAGAGGTTATGAACAGTAATGTCGTACACACCTTGTCTTTGAGGACCATTCAAAGACCCTTTTTTTGCCTCGAAGCCAAGGTGTATTCATCACTGTAATGTTACTTTCATCTCCAATACTCCACATGCAACCAAGCGTTAGGATTTTCCTAGCTTGCCAAAGGCTTCTCCAGATAAAACTCATATTATTACCCAGATTAGCTTCAAAGAAAGATGTTCTAGGAAAGTACCTATATTTGTATATTCTGGATACAAGAGATTGCGGTTTTCCCAAAAGATGCCACCCTCGCTTAGCCACCATAGCCAAATTAAAGGCTCAGATATATCAGAAGGCCATCCCCCCCCTCATTCTTGTTACCTGTCAACTTATCCCACGACATCCACCTGATACCTCTGTTATTATTGCCCCTGCCCCACCAAAAGGAATTAAGCATCTTTTCAATTTCGTTCATAGTTCCATCAAGTAGGATGAAGATACTCACAATATAATTCAGAATAGATTTGAGGATTATTTTAATCATCACCTTTTTCCCCGCTTTTGATAATGAAATTCCCCACCACAAGTTAATATTCTTCCAAATTATATCCTTTACATGGTCAAAGGTTGCCTTTTTACTCCTTCTTATCAAAAAAGGAAGACCCAAATTGGTCCCAATTCCTAGAACATGTCGGACTCCCATTATGCTAGCAAGATCCTTCTGAGCTGGTCAACTAATATTCCTGCTAAAGAACACCTCAGACTTAGCCAAGTTAATTTCTTGACCTAAAGCTTCAGCATACTTTTTGAGAATCTCCATGATATTATGCACCTCAGATAAATTAGCCTTGCAAAAAAATAGTCGTCGTCAAAAAACAAGTGGGACACATTAGGTGCCTCTCTACAAATCTGAGCTCCGTGAAGATCACTCTAAGCAATAGCACCATTTATAAGAGTCGGTATACCTTCTATGATAAGTATAATGAGATATGGAGACAGTGGGTCCCCTTGTCCCAATCCTCTTCCTAGCTGTATGGGTCTAACACTATCCGCATTTACAAGAACATAATAACTCACCGACGTAACACACATCATCATCCACTAAATCCACCTTTCTGCAAAATCCAATCTATGAATCATCCCTTTCAAGAAACCCAAATCCACTCCATCATACGCCTTATTGATATCAATCTTTAGAGCCAACTGAGCATTATTACCTTTAGTCCTTCTCTTAAGGGCATGGATAACCTCGAAAGCGATCATAACATTATTAAAGGTAGATCGGCCTTCAACACTCTCTGATTGTTCCTCCGTCATACACTTATCCATATACTTTTTCAACATGTTAGCAAGGAGTTTAGAAACAATTTTGTATGCCACGTTACACAAAGATATAGGACACAAATATGTCATGTTGTTAGGGTTCCCACACTTAGTAATAAGACATATATTAGTATCATTAAGTGTCGGTGGAAGGAAACCTTTTTCCAACCAAATCTTCGCCTCTGTAAAAATATCATCACCATACTGAAGGAGAAGAGTGATCTAAAATGCAGCAGAATTTAAAAGTTTCTCCTTTAGTGATTCTTACGAATGGGCATGATCAGTGATAGAATCGTTACCTCTTGTGGCGATTGAAACCTTTGATGCAGATCTACGGAGCGATCACGAACGTCGAATGGTGACAATGCCTCTACTCAATCCACACGAATGGATTCCTTTAATCTCAATGCTAGCTGCTGCGAATGAAGGCTTTGAGTGAGAGAGAGAGAGAGAGAGAGAGAGAGAGAGAGAGAGAAAGAAACGAAATTACAATTGCACAAATGCTTCTGCACAAGGGTTCTATTTATAGAACCACTTGTGTGGG
The DNA here is from genome assembly GCF_024323335.1 of Lathyrus oleraceus. Taxonomy (NCBI): domain Eukaryota; kingdom Viridiplantae; phylum Streptophyta; class Magnoliopsida; order Fabales; family Fabaceae; genus Lathyrus; species Lathyrus oleraceus. The sequence continues at coordinate 428,118,815 of NC_066579.1, read as the reverse complement.
TTGCAAGCTAAAAAGCTCACTTAAGAGTATGTGGCCCATATCTTATGATATGCCAAAATCACTTAAGCGTGTGGTACCTTACCATATTTCGTATTCCACTTAAGTACACCGTACCTTACGATGTTCTATAATTCACTTAAGTGCATCGTACCTTACGGTGTTCCTTAGTTACTCTATCTCTCATCAATCCGTCATTTTGTGTGTGACCCTGTAGGTTTTCGTGACATTAGCAATTATATTAAATCACGTATGTAACATAATAAATAGTAACCGGTATCTAGCAACACATCACTGCTACCCAAGACATGAAAATGTCATGTGATCTGACAAATCCTTTTGTGATAATACTTATGTGTATAATTACTCTTTTGCCCTTATGTCTATATTGAACACAAGGCATAGACCGTGTCATCCTTGTCCAGTTCAATATTGAGCCCGTAGACATTTATCCTGTTACGCAGGATAGACAAATTCCATCTAGGTCACTCATGTCCCTTAGCATGCTTCGTGTAGTACCCATCAATTGTCTTTATGGTCATCCAGCTACGGATAATTTTTGATCAGCAATAAGGCACTCGACTCTACATCTAGGGTACATTATGGTTTCAGGTCAAAGGGTGGTATACGTCATTATCACCATGAGAATAACTTATGACTTAGCATAACATTCTATATAGTATTCTTATAGCGGGTCAATCCAGTATAAATATTACTCTCAATATTCATATTTATGTTTAAGACTTGATAACTCCTTATCCATGATCCATGAGATGTGATCATCAGTCTATATACATAAAAGTCTTAATGCTTTAATGTTATCCCACTTCACAACAAAGCTCGACTACGGATACTTTGAGAATAATGTCCTTATGTTTAATGGGATCTCATGATTAAGTCACACTTGATACATTAAACGGACTAGCTATTATAGGAACTTTATTAAACAAACATAATAAAGAAAAAGTTTTTTATTATTAATAAATAATTCGATACAAGTACCAAAAGTATTGGCCTCTAGGGCTTACACCAACACATACAAGTTCCAAAAATTCTGGTAGAAATCTGGGTTGAGACCATTCGGGCCGGAATACTTGTTTGAATGCATCTGAATTAATGCATTAATGCATCGTACAGTTCCTCTTTCGAGATTCTCGTTATTAACCTTTCATTTTTAATCTTTTTGTTGTTGTTAATTTTTTAGTATCTCTCTATTTCTAGTCTCTTATTTACTATCTTTTAAAAGATAAACATCTATATGTTACTCGGATGAATTTTTATTATTGTTATAAGAGTAAAAATACATTATTAATTTATTGAGTTTGAAAATGTGTTAATGATAGAAAATTTATTCTTACAATTTTGTAGTGTTTGTTTGAAGAGATTAATTACTATACACTGTCAGTGTAAAAAGTTTTACACCGTCGATTCATCACCATCATCCGTTTGTATTACTTTATAGATTTTTAAAATAAAAGTCAAACTCCTTTTAATATCCAACGTCTATAATTGAGTGATGGTGTAAAATTCTTTTACACTGACAGTGTATTTCAATTAATCTCTTGTTTGAAATAGTTATTTTTTATTAATTAATTTTATAGTATTAATATGAATCGTCTCTAATGATTTTTACTGTCTTATTTTTTTTACTTTTTTTATAATAATAAGAAACATAAAATATTTAAAAATATATAATTTTTGTTTATTATATATATATATTTATATATATATATATATATATATATATATATATATATATATATATATATATATATATATATTTATTTATTTATTTATTTATTTATTTATTTTCCAAAAATTCTAACTCCGTCCCTATTAGAAACTAGAAAGGTGAGTTTCTTGGTTTGACTTTTATTAAGATTTATTTAAGAAAATCTTTAAAATACAAGGATTTAAATGGAACATATATAATTATTCGATGCACTATCTATAAACTCTTTGATTGTCCATTTATTATTAATATATGGAGCTAGTTTCTTGAGATGATTGACATAAACCATGAACTTCATTGTTATTGACATATATAAACATGTTTTATGGGAAGAGATACCTCCTCTAAAATAAGTGGAACAAGTCTTTAAAATAATGTTTTTATGGTATTTATGTACTTCATTTGTGATTGTGTGATTAATTCAACCGTTGTTGGTCGATTATTGTCCGAAAGATTAATAAAATGGTTTAAATACTAGATTTATAATAAAATAAAAGGTATCGCACTGTTCCTTTGACGTTCAAAATTATTGATCGAGCATAAAGACAAAAATATAATATCTTAATAGTATGTCTCCAAGAATGACCCAAAAATATAAATGAAAAAAGATATCTTTTGTATAAAATAAATAATTTTGTCTAATATTTTAAAAATAATTTGAATAAATTCAACTATTTCGAATTTGTATTGTAAAAATCACTTTAAAAAACACATAGAAAAAAATTAACATTTTAAAAATATATCTCAAATAGGCCTAAATAAGGTAATGAACTTGCATGATCTAAAAAAAAGTAGAGTTAACAAGCAAAAACAGAAATTTATGTTAAAGTTAATAGTAATATTTCATCAATCAAAACATTTATGTAAAAGATATGGTCACACAACCAATAAAAGGCTAAATCAACCTAAAAGAGACAATATAAAAATGAAATAGGTATTTTTCAATATTGGAAATTAATATAATATATCAAAACTTTTGACTGAATTAAATTTATTTACTTTGATAAAAATTAATTATAACTTTCTACATATTTTGTGTGTAGTATATATATACCTAACTTATTAAGACTAACTCACACCAACACAATTCGTGAAGTTTAAGAAAATCATAGTTAAAATACAAACAACATAATGAAACTTCAATATGTTATTCTTATTAGTCTCGTTGTCGTTTTGGTTTCTGCAACCATGAATCAAGCTATAAGTTCCAATGGTGTGACTCCTATCGATGTCAATGATCCACATGCCATTGATATTGCCAAATTTGCTGTTAATGAGTACAACAAAGAAAGTAAAACGACCAAACTAAGTTTTGAGAAAATCTTAAATGGTGTACCTAAGACGACGTCTACCGGGACTATTTACCGTTTTACCCTTTCTGCCAGTGATGGTTCAACTTCTAACGAATATGGAGCTATTGTGTTGGAGAATCAACAGCACTCTTTGAAACTCATACATTTTGCACCTATTCATGCCTAAGTTGTTAAATATTTCTTATTAGAATTTTTATTTCATCTTCGTGTTTGAAATTATTGTACCAATAAAGTTTATGTTTTGTGTTTCAATAATGGATTGTTGATCTAAATAAATTTTAAGATCATTAACCTTTGTTCGAGCTTCTTGTGATTATTCTTTTTCAAAAAAGATAAATATTGGTGTTAGTAGACATTGTTAATAGTTTTGAGATAAAGTAAAATATAATTGATAAAACAAAACAAAACAAAAAATCTTTAACCATAAATCAATTGTGCTTAGAAACAGACACACGTTTTTATCAAATAACAACAATAACCACCTTTAAATATTTAAACATTATTGTAAGGCCATTAGTTTCAACATTTTTTAAAAATAATTTTTACAGTATTATAAATTTTCTTTTAAAAAAGTTTACAAAGAATTTTTTTAAAAACTTCTAACAAAAAAATGATTTAAATAGATTTTTTATAAATGTTATTTTAAATATATCAACTTTTGTTAAAAAAATATTTGATATTAAAGTGTTTTTTAGAAAATCACTTAACTTTGAAGATATTTTGAATAATTTTTTATAAAAATAAAATTTGAAATATATATATATATATATATATATATATATATATATATATATATATATATATATATATATATATATAATTTTAATCATGTTTTAATCTTTACATGCTAGGGTTTATCGATTAAAAGATTAAAATGACTCATAAATCATTTTCTTTTAGAGCCAAATCTTTTTTCAAATAAATGAGGTTTTTTATCATTTCAAAACACACCAACATTATGTACGGAAATCTCTTTTATTCTTCTTATATTCTATTTGTTCTAAAATTTCTTTTTCATGAAAATTTTCATATTGCCAAAAAATTGATAAGCTCGTTTTTGAGAATTTTGTTGTGATAGGTGTTGTGTTTCATTTGATTTATTCAAAAGTGTAATTCCGTGGAGTATATTTGTAAAGACATAAAGGTTATAAGTTAAATCTGAGAAAAATTTGGTTATAAGTTCTTGAGTTTAGACGGATAAAAGCTCTTGTTTAGTATAGAGATTAGTTTATATAAAATCTCTTATTTGGTTTTGAGGTTCACTAATGCAAACTCTCTTGTTTCGTGGTAAGAAGGTGCGAGGGCATAACTTGTAAAAGGTCCAGGTCTATTTTAAGTGAAACTCTCAAGAAAAAAATTTAGAGACATGAGTGGATCAAGTGATTAGACATAACCTATATAAATCTTTTATGCATTATCTTTAACACTCTTATCTCTTTATTTTCAACGTATCTCTCTTCATCTTCCCTAACATAAACGGTTTAAAAATAGTTATTATTTTTTTAGAAACTCACTTATAACATGGAAAATAAGAAAACAATTGAAAATATGTAAATCATTTTCTAAAACATAGTATATGGCTTATCTTCTCCAACTTGGGAACTGATTTGGTTACTCATTCTACTAAAGGATCTTAGAATAGCATGCTCAGGACCTCGTGTCCTTTACTATGATAATCAAATGCATTGCAGATAGCTTACAACTTTGTTTTATGAGACAATCGAAAATCATGAGATAGATTTCCATTTAGTTAGGGAGAAATTATAACAAAGGTTATTAAGACTTCAACCTATCTCATCAAAAGAACATTTAATGGACTTTCTTACCAAAACTTTGCCATCCTTCAAAATTTAATAATTTCATATCTAAGTTGGGCATGCTCTACCTATTTTATTGCCTAATTTGTGAGAAACTATTAATAAATGTTCAAAATTATTTACGAGTGTGTTTTAAAATAATAAGAAAATATTCAAATGAAGATTAATTTTTGAACTCAGAAATAGACAACACTTAGAAGTGTTGTAATAGGTTTGAAATCAAAAATAGAAAACACTTCGTGAAGTGTTGTAGCAGGTTTGAATTCGGAAAAAGGCAACACTTCGTAAAGTGTTGCAGAATGCAAAACAATGCAACTTTTGAAAACTGTTGTTGTAGGCAAAACAATGCAACTTTTGAAAACTGTTGTTGTAGGCGAAATAATGCAACATTTGATAAAAGTGTTGTTGTAGGCAAAATAATGCAACGTTTGAAAAATGATGTTGTAGGTGAAATAATGCAACACTTAGGAAAAGTGTTGCTGAAAATGTGTGTTTCATCAAGGGTCTCAACCTTATGAAACAACACCAGTTTAACCTATTAATTGAGCATTCCGAATTCAGAAAAATTCCATACACTCTTCCTTACATTCGAGTTTTCGTAGGTCTTGTACAAACTCGAGTGTTGTGAAAACGATATCGGAATTACAAAGTATAATTGGTTCCTTGATCGGTAAGAAAGCCACAAGGACAGAAAAGAAGAAAACAATAAGAACACAATGAAATTGGTTATAAACTGTTATTCTTTACTTTCTCTTTGAAACAAGATCACAAGTGTTACACAATAGCAAATAATCTCTCTCACCCTAATTAGGGTTTGCATTGTACAATGATGAGAGACTAGTATGTTATTTATAAGAAAACTAACATACTATAATAATGGGTTTTTACACACAGACTTATTATACAAGCTAACTTAGAGAACAAGTTAACTTAAACAATTAGGCATACCAAACAGGCCTAATTCGACATGCTAACAATCCTAGCATATTTCGACTATAGCATGTGAACAAACTTCAACGGCATGTTAAGGTCCTGTCGAATCGTCGAACCAAGAAACTAACCTTCGACCTTACAAGAGTTCGATCTAATATCTCACAAATCTTCACCCTGGAACAAACTCTATAACATCAAGGGAACAAAATATCTTTCTTCATGCAGCTTTATCAACTGCATACGGTGGCTATCATGAAGAGACTTAATTTCATCATCCATGGCCTTCAATCATTCAGCCTTATTCCGACTCCTCATAACTTCCTTATGGTCTCTAGTTTCTTCATCTAGAACCTCACTTAAGGAGATTAAGGCATAAGCTATGAGATATGCATACCCAAGTCTTTCAGGTGGCTTGATGACTCTTCTCGGCCTATCTCTTGCCAACAGGTAGTCATCGGCAGTTTCCTCATCTTCCTAAGTATCTTCAGCATCTTATGCTTCTTCTTTGACTTGATCTGAGATACGTAATTCAACATCGACTTGCTCCACCTCAACAGGAATCTCTTTTTGTTCCATCTTCTTCAGATATTTGTGCACTTCGAATAACGTCATCGGTTTTATTGAAAGTCAGCTCAGCTTCATTGAAAACTATATCTCGACTGGTGATACACCTCTTACGACCTGGCTCTAGGCACCATAGCCTATAATCTTTGAGACCTTCAGGGTATCCCATGAACATGCATCTCATAGCTCTAGGTTCGACCTTGTCCTGCCTAATATGAGCATAGGTTATACAGCCAAATCTTCTAAGTTTGTTAAGATTTGGTGGATGTCCCGACCAAATTTCTTCAGGTGTCTTCATATCTAACGCAGTCGAAGAACATTTGTTTACCGAATATGTTGTTGCCGAAACAGCTTCTGCCCAAAACACCTTCTTTAACCCATCACTAGTTAACATGCATATAACTCTTTCTAAAATGGTTTGATTAAACTTTTAGCCAAAGCATTTTGTTGGGGAGTGCCTGCAGTAGTTATGTGCCTTGCAATACCAGAGACTGCACAAAAACTGTCGAACGCCTCATTGCAAAATTCAAGGGCATTGTCGTTTCTCAACCTCTTGACCTTTCTGTCAGTCTGATTTTCGACCAGAGTCTTCTAACTTTTGAAGTTCTCAAAAGTTTTATCCTTAGTCTTCTGGATAAATACCCATAACTTTCTGGAATAATCATCAACTATGGATAGAAAATACCTTGCTCCTGAATGTGATGGACATCTCGTAGGCCCCCAAAGATCAGCATGAATGTAATCAAGGGATCCATGTGTTATTTGTTTGCCTTTATTGAACTTCACTCTGCAATATTTTCAAGTACACAGGGTTCACAAAACTTCAGCTTTTCGACTTTGTCTCCACCAAGTATATTTTGTTTCCCCAATTTGACCAGACCCCTTTCACTGGCATGGCCCAATCTAATGTGCCAAATTTTTGTTTTTGACAAAGGTTTTGTGGATGCAACATCTACAAAACCATTGATAACTTCAACCTCAATGGTATACAAGCCTTGTTTCTTCACGCCTCTTAAGACTTCCTTCGACCCCTTCGTGGCTTTTAGAATACTTTTCTCTCCTTGAAAAATTATATCCTTTCTTGTCGAATTCACCAAGAGAAATCAAATTTCTCTTCAAATCAGGTACATACCTGACTTCAGTCAAAAACCTTATTGACTCATCATTGAGCTTGAATCTCATAGATCCAACACTTGCAATCTTGCAAGCTTTATTATTTCCAAGCAATACAACTCCACCCTCTTGATCACATAGTTCCTCGAACAAGTCTTTGTTTAGAGTCATGTGCCAAGTGCAACCTGAATCCATAATCCATTCTTTACTTGAGTCGCCGCTTGAAACCACAAGAAAATCAGATGAGTCGAAATCATCTTGAGCAATGGTTGTGTTACCATTATCCTTATCTCCATGTTCTTTCAGGCGTACATAACACACTTTTCTTGTATGACCATCCTTATTACAGTGATAACATCGAATACCAAATGCATCACCACTATATGACTTATGCTTACTTTTACTCTTCTTCTTGTCGAACTTGCCATCTCTCTTTGTGAATTTCGCCTTAACCAACAGACCATCACCAGTCGAAGATCTCTTGTGCTCCTTTCGTTCATTCAAATCCTTATAGTACAAGGTTGATTAAACTTCTTCAAATGTCAGAGACTCTCTTCCATACAAGAGAGTTTCTTTGAAGTGAGCATGTGTTTTGGGCAAAGCACATAATAGTGACAACACTTGATCTTCATCCGCAACTTTTACATCGATATTTTCAAGATCAAGAATCAGCTTGTTGAACATATCCAACTTCTCAGTCAGAACTTTGTCTTCACAAATCTTGAATAAATACAGAGCTTGCTTCAGGTAGAGGCGATGACCAATGATTTGGTCATGTACAAACTTTTGAGTTTCTCCAAAAGACCCGACGCTGTCGTCTCCTTCGAAACCTGTCGAAGAACCTTATCACCAAGGCTCAATAAGATGGCGTTGTGGTTGTGTCTCCCTCCAACGCTTCTAAACAACCCTGCTGAACCAGTAGGGCTTTCATCTTCAAGCGCCACATACCAAAATCAGTCACTCCGGTGAACTTTTCAATCTCATACTTTGTTGACGACATCTTTTGCACGCTCACAACACCAATTTATTGTGAAAACGATGTCGAAATTATAAAGTATAATTGGTTTCTTGATCAGTAAGAAACCCACAAGGGTAGAAAAGAAGAAAACAATAAAACACAATGAAATTGGTTATACACTGTTATTCTTTACTTTCTCTTTGAAACAAGATTACAAGTGTTATAGAATAGCAAATAACATATCTCACCCTAATTAGGATTTGCATTGTACAATGATGAGAGACTAGTATGTTATTTATAAGAAAACTAACATACTAAACTAATGGGTTTTTACACATAGACCCATTACACAAGTTAACTTAGAGAACAAGTTAATTTAAACTATTGGGCATACCAAACAGGCCAAATTCGACATGTTATCAATCTTAGCATATTTTGACTACAGAATGTGAACAGACTTCAACGACATGCTAAGGTCCTATCGAATTATTGAACCAAGAAACTACCTTTCGACCTTACTAGAGTTCGATCCAATATCTCACATCGAGTATAGGCTGAATTATCCTGGGTATTCCTGCGTTCCAACTCTAAGACATTTGAGAGTGCTTGAAATACTTTTAAAGAAAAGTTATTTCATTCTCGATTCTAGTCTCGATCAATTTTGATTTAAATCAATTTTCTAACAATCTTTAAAAGTATTTAAAATAATGGCAACCGAGACTTCCATTTCAAGCATCAAAACACAAGCTACTATGTTGTAGACACATTCTAAACGCAAACAAAAATCGCCAAATGGATCCGAATACGTTTGTATTATTTCTCATAGAAATTAGAATATTGTGAAAATCATAATATCAATATTTTAAATATGAAATTTATCTATCTGTTGGTATCAAAGTCTTACCGATATTATGATTTTTGACGATGATTAATTGATATGAATTACAATATAAAATTTATTACTATCATAAATATATATTTTATGTCTAGAATTATTTTTCAAAAATTTCAAAATAATTTTGTCGATTATATATATATATATATATATATATATATATATATATATATATATATATATATATATATATATATATATATATATATATATATATATATATATAAGAAAAAGGAATATGCACTGACAGTGTAAAATATTTTTACACTGTTAACCAATGAGATCCGTGTATCCCGCCACATGACATTTTTATTTTTAAAATACTGTTATGATTTGGTAATATAAAATATTTTGGTTGAATGTCAATGTAATATTTCTTTACACTGACAATGCATTACCTTTAATATATATATATATATATAATATATATATATATATATATATATATATATATATATATATATATATATATATATATATATATATATATATATATATATATATATATCTGAGATTAATTACTATACACTGTCAGTGTAAAAAGTTTTACACTGTCGGTTTATCACCATCACTCGTTTGTATTACTTTATAGATTTTTAAAATAAAAATCAAACTTCTTTTAATATCCAACGTCTATAATTAAGTGATGGTGTAAAACTCTTTTACACTGACAATGTATTTCAATTAATATCTCTCTCTCTCTATCTATCTATCTATCTATCTATCTATCTATCTATATATCTATCTATCTATATATATATATATATATATATATATATATATATATATATATATATATATATATATATATATATATATATATATATATATATATATATATATATATATATATATATATATATATACACCCGCGCGTGTTTTCAGGTGTTTACCGTCTATTTGTTAATGTAATATAATTCAGTAATTCCCAAAATTTATTTCTGTTAAAATTTTCGTTTATAATTCATTTATATCTGTATGAAATTTGTTTTTGCATAGAATTAAAAGTAGATAAAGTAATTAAAACTTTTGTAATTAAACACATTTATATACAAGGAGTGCATTGTTATGTAAGTAAATTGCACTATATAAGATTTGTGTTATAGTAACATATACGAGTATATTTTAATTGCCTCTCATATTGATTCATATAATACCGGTTCATTATTTTGAAACCATCTTCATTCTCCAACCCTTCACAATTTTAAATTACCGTGAAAATTATAATTTCAAATTTTTAAATGAAATTAATTTAACCGTTGATATCATAGCATATATGATATTATGATTTTTTAATAATGCTTAATTTATATGATTTGTAATTAAATCCTTAAATTAAATATCATTTATGTATAAATGCCATATTTTAGATAGCAATTTTATTTTAATGTTTCCCTTATTTTGCTTTTATTTATAATAGCAGTTGTAGTGTATAATCTTGTTATTTATTATTGATTTAAATAGTCTATTAATTCTGGTAAATTGGTGTGTTTTTGAATTTGATATTTGTATTATTTTTGTCTGAGTCCATATATCTCATTTTTGTGTTGGCATTTATCTTTGGAGTTAGATTTTCATTATAAAAAAAAATGTAACTTGGCAAACGACGCATATGTAAAATTGTTTTATAATTTTATGGGGATAATAGGTGGAGAACCTAGTGGAGGAGAATTAAAAATGAGGACTAAATCCAAAAAAATACACAATTTTGCATCTCTTTTTATTCTTTTCAAATCTTCGCCGTTTTTTCTTCTCTTCTTCCTATGTTCAAACCTTCAACCATGGCAACATCATTTGTAGGTAATTTCTCTGAGTCTGAAATCTCAGTCTGTGTTTGCGATAAAGCAATGAGGATGTTCATCTCAAATTCAACTAAAAACTCTAAAAGAAGATTTTGGAAGTGTTCTAGTTCAGGATTAGGTTGCTCGCTTTTCATATGGGATGATGAAGTTAAACGCAGCACATCAATTGAACATAAAAACTCAATCGGATGCAATTTCTCAGAGGTAGTTCAGGAGTTAGGTTGCGTCATTAAAGATCTTGAAGCTAGGAAAAAGGAGAAGATGAAATTGAAGTTGGAAAACGAAAGGAAGAAGACCAAAATGTTTAAGCTTTTATTGATTCTTTCATGTTGTTTGTTCTTTGCTTACCAGAAATGTAGTGATTTTCATGTTCATGGTGTCTTAATTTGTTTTTGGTTTTAATCCCTAGAAGAAAGGTAGTTGTTGAATTTCGTCCCTATAAGGATTAATTATTGAATGAATTAGAAATTTTGAAGTTATGTCCCTATATGTTTGTAGCTTTTTGTATTACATCCCTGTTTTTTAATGTGATATTTCTATGTCATCCCTGTATTTCATGCGTTTACTTAATATTGTAGAACATAAAGACATGTAAAGTTGTCTCAAAATAGAACAATGACACACCATACATAAATCATAAAGATGTCTCAGAATTACTTAAAGTCAAAAGGCAAATAATTTTGTCTCAAAGTGCATCAAAGACACACCATAAATAAACCACAATGATGTTATATGTCTCAGAATTACATAAAGTCAAAGGGCATAGACTTTAGTCTCAAAATACAATAAAGGTGCAAGACACCAACAAGATGCTTATGGATCCTTGTCCACATCCATAGGCTGTGATTGATTATTTCCTTCTCCTTTCAGGTTTTTGCATCTTAGGACCCTTGTCTTGTAGCTTCTCCTCAACTCCAATTTTCTTGCAACTTTTGGTTTATATATCTTCTTTTTCTGTAAAATATAGAATATTATAGGTGCATCAATAAAATAATTCCAAATCATTATGAAATGGTATATTAAACTCAACTAGTTTAAGAACTCTTGGGGTGGTAGAAGCAGGTGCATCAGGTACATCATCAATTGTTGGAATATGTGCACTCAAAATATAGTCAAGTACATCATCAGTTTGTGAAGATATAACAAGTTCACCCTGAGTTGATGTAACTGGTGCACTATGATTTGGTTGACTTGGTGCAGATGCAACTGGTCCATTAACAACAAGATTTGGTTGAGTTTGATTTGCCTCAAACGTTGCTGCAAGATTTGCAACAAGCATTTCAAACTCAGGTTCAACATCAATTTGAGTTTCATTAGGTTATGGTTGTTCCAGTGTTGCAGTTTGAGCTTCAGTAGGTTGAGTTTGTTCTTGTGTTGTAGTTTGAGCTTCAGTAGGTTGAGTTTGTTCTTGTGTTGCAGTTTAAGCTTCAGTAGGTTGAGTTTGTTCTTGTGTTGCAGTTTGAGTTTGTCCTTGTCTTGTTGCTGATTTCTTTGGCTTTCTATGGACAAACAAGTCAGAACATTAGTAACATATCAATGAGATTAATAACATATGCAAAGTTACAGGGAGTTCAATACCTTTCTTTTTTGAGCTTCGGGGTCAACTACTTGAATTTTACAGCTTCTTGCATTATGGCCATGTACAATACATCTTGTGCAACAATAACTTGTTTGTGTTGTTACCTTATTAGGGTCCTCATCAGGTTCCCTCCTCCTCAGCTTCTTTGGTCGTCCAGGTCCTCTTTTATATGATGGAGGCAACATCTCTTCCATGTCAACCTCCGGCCACATGTCTTGTCCATTAATAGGACTTACATTATAACCATAGCATTTCTCATAAGTATCTTTGGAATAATAGTCATCAGCAAAATCTTCGAGGGATTGGTTCCTAAAACCTAATGCAGCGACTGCATGTCTACAAGAAATGCCCACTAGTTCCTAAAAGTTACATGTGCATGTTTTCTTTGAAGTATCCATAATGAAACTATTCCTGGTATGGGTATGTTCAACTTGCCATAATGTGTCACCAGACCAATTAGGAACCCAATTCCCTGCATGTTTCACTTCCTTATCCAACCTAAGTCTAGGTTTAGGCATTATCCTATGATTCCATCTATCAGCCCTTTCTCTTAAGTTGGCATTTCTATTCATGAGATAGCTTATTATCCATTCACACATAGTTAATATTGGTTTATCTCATGCCACTAATATAGTGCTATTAAATACCATATATACATGATTCATAATAAAATCACATCTAGGATAAAAAGAAAATGCATGCTCACACCATGCTTTGGTAGGTATGTCTGACAGCCACTCCCAAGCTTTCACATTGAGCTCTTTCAATTCTTTCATCTTAGCATCTCGGACTTGGATATATGTGGCTTTTGCAACATCCACCATTAAGTCTTTGATCTATGTCCCTCCATCAAACTTCTTTTTGAAATTGACATATAAATGTCTAAGGCAAAGTATGTGTTCTACCCTCTCAAACAATTTTTCAAAGACATGGATCAAACCTGCAAAGTTAGGGATGAAAACCAAAATCAATTAACATAGTTAGGGATGAAAACTAAAACATATTATATAATTAGATATGAGATCCAGAAAAACATTACAGTTATGAAAGTAGCTTTTATTGGTCGGAGATGAAAACCGGCCTCTTTTCTTGACCAATGTCCTCCAAAAGCAAGGTGAGAAACCACCTCCATGACTCCTTTGTTTCAGTTTCACATACACCAAAAGCTATGGGATAATATTGATCATTTGGATCTCTACCAACTGCAATAAGAAGAGTCCCTCCATACTTAGTCTTAAAATGACATCCATCAACTCCAATGAATGGCCTACAAGATGTTGTGAAGACTTTCTTAAGCCCATCTAAGCAAAAATAAAAGCTGATAAACCTTGTTTGTATTGTTGGTCCAACCCTTGTCAGATTAATTTTACAAGTGTTCCTAGAATTGACTTTCCTTAACTCTATAGAGTATCTCCATAAAAGATTGTATTGTTTTACTACATCACCTTCAATAAGAGCTTTGGCAATCTGTTTGAAGTTCCATGCCCCGCTTATAGTTATACCAACAGAGAAGTTACTCCTAATCTCAGAGACAATATCACGAATCTTAACACCATCTGAAGATGTCATCCTAGCCGCCACCATTTTTTCAACCCACTTCAAAGTGGCAGAACTATTATTCAATACCCTACCACACGTGTGTGTTCCAACTCATTTCTTCATTCTATATGTGTGTTTATTCCCAACTTTACTTACAGGTGCTAAAAACCCACATTTGCCCTTGCAAATTACCCTTACTCTAACTTTGTCATTTTTCATATACTTTATTTGTCTCCAATTTAATATCGACCACTCAGTTATTACTTCTTTAAATTCTCCAAGTGATACAAACTTCAATCCCATTTTGATGTAATTCTTGTCCAAATCATGCATCTTAAACCTTGGATATTTTTGTTCCTTCTCCCCATCAGAAGCATCTGAGTCACTGCTATCAAGCTCTTCACTAACATAGTTAATGACCATCTCATTATCCACACCACTACATGACCCCACATTATCAACACCAATTGGTACTTTCTTTGGAGTATGCTTGTGCTTCCTTGCTACAACTTTTATCCTACCTCTTTCTCCCTTTTCTTCAACTTGATTTTCAATAACATCAAAGCAATCGTCCATCCCAAGACCCCTTTCATCCTCATTACCACCAACATTAACTTCTTCAACCTGTTCAACATCACAACATTAGCTTCTTCAATCTGTTCAACACCACCAACATTATCTTCTTGAAAATCACCTACATCGGCTCCTTCTGCATTGCCTTTACCTTTATGTTCAACATATATGTGAATTGCACATTTCATTACCATGTCATATTGATATACCTTATCAGCATCCCTATCACTAACCATTCTACTATACTTATCAACATCATTTTTATACCACCATAGTCAATACCCTGAATGCTCAAGCTCAGTTAACTCTTTCATGATACATGTTGCTTCAAATAAGCTCCACCTATCTGGATCTATTTCTACTGCATGCTCATTTCCCCATGTGTAATATACTAAACAATCCCTATCGAATCTACCCCTGTAATGAAAAATCAAACTGAACTCCATAATATGCAAGTTTCAAAAAGACACAATGAACAAAGTTGACTCACCGATAGAAGGAAGAAAGAAGATATTATATATGAGATTGAGTTCCAAAGATGTGATTATGTGTTACTAGGTCATGAAGTTAGCATTTTGTCATCTTCGTTGCTTCGTCTCCTCCCCCCACAACCTGAGTTTCTTTTTTCTTCCAACATACAAAATCCTAATTTACACGGACTAAAAGCAAAAGATGTTTTCTGAACAGTATTGCATTTTTAGTGGGAAATAAAGAAATATAAAACAATTCCATGTGTGCACCGTTTGTCAAATCACCTTTTTTTAACAGAAATATAACCTCAGAGACTAACGGTAACACAAAAATGAGATATAGTGACTCAGACAAAAAAAAAATATATGAACTAAATTCAAAAACTTACTAACTTACCGGAACCAAAAGACTATTTACGCATTTATTATTTATTATTCTCATACTGAGTTTATTTTGTACACTAAAAAAAACATGACATGGATATTATTTATGTGCAATATGTTAAATAAACAAAATAAAATATATAAGCTCGTAAGTTGTATCATTGTTTGGTTTTATACATAAAGTATATGTCCTTCTTTATTATGATTTGTAAGATAAATCATAAGTCATTCATTATTGTGATTTATAAGATAAAGCAATAGCATAAACGGAAACGTATGTATATATATATATATATATATATATATATATATATATATATATATATATATATATATATATATATATATATATATATATATATATATATATATATATATATATATATATATATATATATATATATATATATATATATATATATATATATAAAGTATATGTCCTTCTTTATTATGATTTGTAAGATAAATCATAAGTCATTCATTATTGTGATTTATAAGATAAAGCAATAGCATAAACGGAAACGTGTGTGTGTATATATATATATATATATATATATATATATATATATATATATATATATATATATATATATATATATATATATATATATATATATATATATATATATATATATATATATATATATATATATATATATATATATATATATATATATATATATATATATATATATATATATATATATATATATATATATATATATATATATATAAAATGCATGAACATATTAATTAATAATGATTTTTTTCATTGACACTCTCAATATTTTTTTATTATTTTATTTTTATTTTTTTATTATTATATTTTGAAATTATTTATTAAAGAAAATTTGTTAATCTAAGTGATCAAATTTATATAAGTTCATGATTTCAAATTATAAAATAAATTTGGATTTGGATTCTATGTGAATAATTTGTTTGTGTTCAAAGAGACTTATTATTATAAGACATATGAAGATCATGTGACTTATATAGACTTCTGAATTTAGAGTCTAATATGTGGAATTATTTATAACCTTATTGCGGAGGATAAACATTTGAGATTCCCACAAATAAAGAGTCTCTTGAGGAAAGTTCTCCACGGATTATTGAAACACAAACCAAAAGTTCGTCAGGATTGTTTTTGAAAAATAACTCGAACTTAGGATAAGCAAGAGAGTCTGAATGACTAAGGATCAAGGACCAAACAAAATCGATAATCAATTTATTTCTTTTGTCTAGTACAATAAAATAGTGAAAATTTTATTTGTAACGTTCCTATTCTTCAAGTGGAAGATGATCCTAAGACTTATAAGGAAGCAGTAGCTTCAAGGATTCTGTTTTTTGGAAGGATGTTATCCAAGACGAAATGGATTCAACAATCTCAAACCATACATGAGAATTTATCGATCTTCCTAAAGGATCAATACCTATTGGATGCAAGAGGGTGTTTAGAAGTAAGTATCATAGTGATGAGACACTAAACACCTACAATGATAGATTAGTAGTCAAGGATTTTAGACAAAAGAAAGGTGTTGGTTATTTCAACACATATGCACCGCTAGGAAGGATGACGAAAATTAAAAGTATTGTTTGCATTAGTTTCTTTGCATGACCTTATTGTTCATCAAAAGGATGTCAAACGACATTCCTAAATAGAGATCTCGATGAGGAGATTTACATGGAGAAAGCAAAAGGTTATATGCTTCCTGGTAATGAACAAATAGCGTACAAGCTTATCAAATCCTTGCATGGATTAAAATAGGCATGAAACAATAATATCAAAAGTTTGACTTTGTCATTGCAAAGTTCACCAATTAAAGGGGTGCACACAACTTGGGGGAGACTTTTCAATCATTATCACAACATAAATTCAATTATTTTATCATCATCAAAAGGGGGAGATTATGATGAATACATCTTATATCCAATTCAATTTTGATGAAGACGGAGATTATCAAAGAAGAAAAGGTTCAAAAGTGTCGTACACATCAATAATGAAGTTGATCAAGAAGATTTAGCATATAAACTCAAGTGAAGATTTGAGACAAGTGAACATAAATAAGGTGCTCGTTGAAATTTATACTATACTACTTTAAAATTGCTCATAATTTCATATCTCACTTCATCTAAAACTTTTTTGCATCATCATGCATGATTATCTAAAAACCTTTTTCATCTGATTCTTGTTACAAGTGTTTGTACACAAAGTTGTGTGAGAATATTATGGTATTCATTTGTCTTCATGTTGATCATATAATTGATCATTAGCAACGAGATGAATGAAATTTTAGAAACAAAGAGGTTTCTAACTTCCACATGAATGATCTTGGACTAGTTGACACGCTTTTGGGGATCAAAGTAAAGCAAAATAGTGGGGGTTATGAACTTAGTCAAACATATTATGTTGAGAAAGTACTTGATAAGTTCAAACACTTACATTTTAATAAAGTGTATACTCCATTTGATCCTAGTGTCAAGCTTTAAAATAATGATGGAATAATTATGGCTCAATTGGAATATACAAGTGCAATTGGTTGTCTAATGTAGTTGATGCAATGTACCTGACATAACATTTGTAGTTAGTAAAATGAGGAGATTTACTAGCAATCCAAATTGTGAGCATTGGAAGACCATCACAAAGAATCTTGGTTATCTTTTGAAAATAACAATTTTGACCTCCATTACGGTAGGTTTCCTGCCATACTAGAAGGATATACCGATGCGAGTTGGATATCGAGTGTTGGAGATTATAAATCTGGAACTAGGTAGATATTTTTATATTAGCTGGAGGTGCAATTTCTTGGAAGAGCAAGAAATAAACATGCACTACTCTCTAGACCATGGATTTAGAGTTTGTGGCTCTTGCGGCAGCTGGACAAAAAGCATAATGGTTGAGGGAACCTTATGTTGGAGATTCCATTAGCTAAGGACAATGTTTCAAAAGTGTTTATATATTGTGATAGTCAAGTCATCCTAACTAGAGTATTCAATGGAGTATATAATGGAAAGTATAGGCACACATGTCTTGGACATTATTTTGTGAGAAAATTGATTAAAGATGGAATCATTTCATTCACCTATATACAAACGAGCTATAATTTGACTGAACCATTTACTAAGCCACTGGCTAGAGACTTAGTAAAAACAACCTCGAGAGGCATGGGGTTGAAACTTCTTAAGAGTTCCGACAATGGCGACAATCCAATCTTACGTTAACAGAACATAACCTCAAGATTCAATGGGTAACAACAAGTCGTTGATTTGGATGTTTGTCTAACATTTCATGATAATGTTGACCTTTAAAAATGAGGGTTGAGGTTTTTTATTTAAGCTCTTAATGAAGTTCAATACCGAGGGTATGTGTCTCATGGAAAAGAATACAATATGAACTTCACCTATGTGAATTTCGAGATGGTGTCGTCTCAAAGTGAGAGTTGGAGTTTCTCTCACGAAAAATTCATGAAACAGGAAAGCATATGGTCATAAATAAGTGTTGGGCGAGATATGCAGGAGAAGAATCCTTAAAGAGTGTGTGTAAGGTAACGTCAGTCTAATCATATGGATTAATGGTTTAAAAGCATTGATACCTAACATTCTGATTAGACTTTGCATTGTCCTCACTAAGGTTAAATTTTAAATCGAAAGATACTTAACTATATTAACATTCTTTATTTCTTCTTTTCTGAAATTGATCTTGTCATTATTAGAACAAGAGGGGGATTGTTGTAAATTATTAACATTTAATAATTTGGAGTGGGTTTCAAAATGACAAGAACATATTCAAGTGAAGATTAATTTTTGAATTCAGAAATAAGAAACACTTATGAAGTGTTGCAGTAGGTCTAAATTCAGAAATAGGCAACACTTCGTGAAGTGTTGTAGTAGGTTTGAATTCGAAAATAGGCAACACGTCGTGAAGTGATGTAGAATGTGAAATAATGCAACTTTTGAAAATTGTTTCTGTAGGCAAAACAATGCAACTCTTGAAAACTGTTGTTGTAGGCGAAATAGTGCAACATTTGGTAAAAGTGTTGTTGTAGCCGAAATAGTGTAACGTTTGAAAAATGTTGTTGTAGGCGAAACAATGCAACACTTATCAAAAGTGTTCTTGAAAGTGTGTGTTTTATCAAGGGTCGCAATCTTATGAAACAACGTCAGTTTAACTTATAAATTGAGCATTTGAGATTTAGAAAAACATAACAAAAATATATATATATTTTTTCACTAAAATTCCAGACACTCTTCCTTACATTCGAATTTTCATCGATCTTATACAAATTCGAGTATAAACGAAATTATCCTGGATATTCTTGCATTTCAACTCTAAGTCATTTGAGAGTGCTTGAAATATTTTTAAAAATAAATGATTTCATTCACGATTCTAACCTCGATAAATTTTGATTTAAATCAATTTTCTAACCAATACAAAAAATGAAGAAAAAGTGAATAGAACAACTATCATCGCTACTTAGAGTATTAAGGAATTACATTATTTCTATTATATATTACATATCCATTTAAATTTTATATAATACTATAATCTTTAGTCTTTATGTAAAGAAAACTTATACTATGGTTCTTTTTATGAAGTTGCTCACATGAAATGCCACATAACAAATTTTATATCGGTAGTGAAATTGACAAGTAACCGTCTCTCATTAAGCCTCATTCAACAACATTAACCAAAATCACATTTTCCACATCACAAAAAAGTGAATCCCCAAAAATAATCACTTTTTTATTATATCATTATGGGGAAGCTAATAACAACTTCCAAACCTCTCATTCTCAAATCAAAACTCCTCTGTTTTTCACTTTTCTACCTCTTCGCCACTCTTTTTCTTGCTCTTTACACCACTCTCTCTCAATCCAAATGCTTCTTCAGATCATCCCCTTCAGATCCAATCCTCAATTCTCTCTTCAATTACCCTTCTTCCTATGGACAACACAAATACGCTGTTTCAACCACTCGCTCCACGTGTTCTTCCCCTGTTTTCTTCTCAGGTGATTCACAACGACCCTTTATTATTTTATGATCAAGATCATAACTTTTTGTTAATGGGTTGTTGTTTATGTATTCAGATTATTGGGATGTTGTCGATGAAATCGAGAATTTGCGGAAGAATTCTCGAGGTTATGATGGTGTTTTACGGTATTTGAAGGGTAATGCTGATACTTTTGGTGGAAATCTTAGTACTCTTGCAAGGTTTTCTTATTTTAATCATCAAAATGATAGCATTGATGTCCCATGTGGATTTCTCAAGGGATTTCCAATCAGTAACTCTGGTTAGTTTTTCATGAATCACTTGTTTAAATCTCAATTCAATCATAATAGTTGGTATTGTATAGAATTGTGATTAATACAATTTTAATGGCTAAAGTTTTAAATAACGTCGCGGGTCCCGGTTGCGTAAGACTTTCGCGGTCTATACAGGAGTTCCTGATGGCAATTATCGTCAGAGTGCGAATTAACCACTTTATCATAAAACGGCAAATAACAGTATCGTCAATTCATTTTCAAGTTTTTTTTGCTTATGTTGGATATTGTGTTCTAATGCAGACCAAATTGCAATGGAAAAGTGTGACAACGTTGTGGTAGTTTCAGCAATTTTTAATGATCATGACAAAATAAGACAACCAAAGGGACTTGGATCCAAAACATTAGAAATCGTGTGTTTCGTCATGTTCGTCGACGATGTTACTCTCAAAGGTCTAGAACATCATGGGTTGATTTCAATAGAATCAGATGAATACAAAATAGGTGTGTGGAGGATTGTGAAAGTTGCAAAAGATAGTTTGTATGAGCATCCAGCAATGAATGGGATTATACCAAAGTATTTGGTTCATAGGCTTTTTCCGAATTCGCAATTCAGCATTTGGGTTGATGCAAAGTTGCAACTCATGGTTGATCCTTTGTTGTTGATTCATTCACTTGTTATGAATGAGAATGTGGATATGGCTATTTCAAAACACCCTTTTTATGTTCATACAATGGAAGAGGCTATGGCTACTGCTAGGTGGAAGAAATGGTGGGATGTTAATGGTTTGAAGATACAAATAGAGACTTATTGTGAAAATGGATTGCAACCATGGAGTCCTAGTAAGAAGCCCTATCCATCAGGTAACTACTCTTTCAAATTTTGACACATAAATTGCACTTAAAGAATGAAGATATAAAACCATGCATCTTAAAAGTTGATTGGAAATTTGAGACATCATATAATATCGTCTACCTTTAGATAATGATATATCTATGTAGTACTGACATCTCTAATTAAATGTGTGTCTAGTTTCAGATAATAACACATCTTTGTAGTACTGACACCTCTGAATAAATGTGTGTCTAACTTCTGACACATCTATATAACACTGACACCTCTGAACAATAATGTGTTAAACTTCGGATATAGATAATATATCTACGTAGAACCGACATCTATAAACAAATGTATGTCCAACTTTAAATAATGGCAGATTTATAACATATTTATTTACATTTGATTCATCTATTTTTTTAAATTATTAACGATGTCAAAGTGTCGCTTTCTTTTCGCAGATGTACCGGACAGTGCATTGATGTTGAGGAAACATGGAGTAAGAAACAACTTATTTTCTTGTCTAATGTTCAATGAGTTAGAAGCATTTAATCCAAGAGATCAATTACCATTTGCATTTGTTAGGGATCACATGAATCCCAAACTAAAGCTAAACATGTTTGAGGTTGAAGTATTTGAACAAGTGGCAGTTGAGTATAGGCACAATGTAAAGAGTAGTGATGGGACCACTTTGAAGAAAGTGTCTAGTTTAAGAAGAACAAAAAGGGCAGAGGCAGATTTGTATGTTAAGAATGGTAGCTGTTGTGGTGGGTGCCACAAATATCTTTCTACTATGTGGGCTGAATCCAATGATTGATAATGATTCATCTAGCACAACACAAGAGTAGAAAATAAGTAAAAACAAATATTAAAGATACAAAACCCTAATTTAAGAGTTTCCATTAAATTGCATGTGTATTCTAGAAATGAAGACAAAAGCAACATTTTTTCTTTTTGGTGTAAACAGATTTTTTTAATTAAATTGTAGAAAACTGACAACCTGTTAGAGGTTTGCAGGAATGTTTCCTTCCTTAATTTGTCTTTTTATTTGTATTTATTCTTTTACGAATCTTTTCTTTGCTTCATTTTCTATTGCTTTTTAATTGTTGATGCTGTTCTAAGGTAAGCAAAAAACAAAAGAATCATTAGGAGAATGATTTTGTTATTAAAAAATGAGAAGTTCCGTAATTCATACGTAGCTTGGAACGGAGAAAGCAATGGAATAAGAGGGTAAAAGAAGAGTTATAATAAAACTTGTGTTCAAAGTTTGAACCATCTATTATAAAATATAAAATAAAACTATATTTTCATTCACTACATGTATGTGCTTTTTTTCAATTTTCGTTGTTAGTTTTTATTTAGAAAATAGTATATATATATATATATATATATATATATATATATATATATATATATATATATATATATATATATATATATATATATATATATATATATATATATATATATAAAAGATTATAATTATTTGGGTCAATATAAAAAAAAATTATAATTTTTTTAAAAAATTTTGACCCCCTAACTTTTTATGACACACATAAACTATTATTATAAAAAAAAATTATGTTTGACATGGCGTATATGTTAGTTCATTTTATTTAATTAAAAATAAAATACTTTCGAAAACACCGTTAAGATATTTAAGAATTTTAATCGTCTAAAATAGCTCAATACCATCACTCAAAACCTAAACATTATTAATGTCATTGAAGCCTCGAGTTTATTAAGTTATACTCCCTCCGTTCCTTTTTAAGTGTCATTTTTTGACTTTTTGCACATACCAAGAAAGTTAATCATTATTGTTACTTTTTAAACAATAATTCTCCTTTTACCTATAATACCCTTAATTATATATTACATTCATTTTACTTTTTCTCTCTCTATAATAATTACATAAGGGTAATTTTGACAAAGATATATTTAATACTACCTTGAAATTTGCAAGTGACACTTAAAAAAAAACAAAAATTTATCAAGAAAGTGACACTTAAAAAGAAACGGAGGAAATAACTAAAATCGCAATTGAAGTTTATTCGTCACTCACATGTTATCCTTGTTATCCGTTAATTGAATATGTGTCTTTCTAGGCCATTATTTCTTGCACATCAATCATTTTTCGCCGCCTCTATTGTCTTCTGCTTAAAGATATAAGTTTTCTATTTTGGCCATCAATTAATGTGGTATTGAGCCAACTAATGTGGTCCCGAGCCAAATGCTCAGTAAAAAGAAACAGTAAAGTATGTTATTTTCTAATGAAATGTGGTTTTATTTGGTTTTGACCATGTGTTTTTTAATATAAATAAAGGAGGTTTTTATTGTTCATTTTCTTGAATTAATTGTTATATATATTTTGTTTATTGCAGACATGGGTTTATTTAATGTTATATTATATTAAATCAAATATGGTTTGAAGATCAATAACTTATATTTTTAGAGTTTTGATGATAACAATATAATTAAAAACAATTGATATTTTAATGTGTTTGTTTTCATATGTAGAATATTTTCAATTGTCAACGGGAAATAAAGACATGATCGTCTATAAAAGAATTGATCATTTAAACTAGAGTCGACAAGTTTGACCATCTAGACCTCAAGTATAAATGATCATTTGCACAAGATGAACAATGATCATTCATCCCTAAAAATAAGGAATGATCATCTGCATCACACGGAAATAAATGATTATGTGTGCTCAAGTTAACAAATTTGACCATCTGTTCAAGGCTAATGTGATCATCTACACCTCAAGACAAGAATGATCATTTGTACCCAGATGGTCATTGTAGGTGTTTAATTGGTTGCATTGTATGGTAAAACACTAGCTGGATTCTAATGTCTTGACTGATGTCATGACATGCTGTGGAGGTGTTTGTTTGACTGCATTGTATGTTAGAATATCTAGCTGTACTCTGATGTCTTGGCTGATGTCATGACATACTTGAGTAGTATACTGCAGGATTAGCTAATACATGATTTATTGAATGTCAAACTGGATGTCATGACATTCATCCCTATCAGCAGATACTTGTCGCATTACGCGAAAAACCGGCGGAAAAACGAAACAACAGAGCCGCCACTGTGCGTTATTTATCCCAAAGGAGGGAAAGGAAACGCTCGAAGTAAACCTGGAAAAAACATGGTCTCGCGACCAGAGAAAGATGGGATCGGGAGTCGGTTATGCGAAGGGAAAGTATTAGCACCCCTACGCATCCGTCGTACTCGACGGGATCCACGCACAAGAGAATAGAAGAAAGGTTGCTAGAAACTGCTCACAAACTGCACAAGGCTGGAAGGAAACACAGAAAGACAAAAGAAACGGGACTCGGCAGGATATCGCATCCTGGGCCTACGTAGTCTGTCAAGCACAGACATCAGAGTCGACGTAGTTCGGGATAGGGGAAACGTGCTCGCTAGGATGTCGCATCCTATGCATACGTATCTTCTCTGACTAGAGTAAGAATCAGAGCACTCGTAGCTCGGCTAACGCACACCAAACAAAACACAAACAGGAAACCGACTGCCAATCGCTGGACTTACGTCAGACTCCACACAAACAGGCAAACATGGAAACCGAATGTCAATCGCTGGACTTACATCAGACTCCGAACCAACAAACACACACACAGGAAACCAACTGCCAATCGCTGGACTTATGTCAGACTCCACACAAACAAACAAGACACAGGAAACCAACTGCCAATCGCTGGACTTATGTCAGACTCCAACACACACAAAGGGGTTGAAAAAGAAAAAGGGCACCCGGAGAGATCAGCTCATCTCCTGCCTACGTACCTCATCTGGTATGAGGATCAGGGCGACGTAGTTCCCCTACGCAGGAAAAGAACTTCTAACCTAACCAGAGACTGGGAAGTGACAAACTAGAAGGGAGCCTGACTCGAGCCTAATAGTTATCATGTAATCCACAATGGCCCTAGGTTAAGGTTTCTATCCTAACTTGCACAGGGAGCAAGCTATCCTAAACAGCACAGTCAAACACATACAAGCACAATAAAGCAAGCACACACACTATATGCACACACTTGGGCTCATACAAGGCTAGGCTGTAAAAACAAGCCAACTGGAATGGGGTGTTTGTAGCTCTTAACCCTAACATTGAGAGTTAGGGTGAAGCAGATGAAATGGGAAGTGAGGGTAAGACCTCACAGCTCTTATCCCTGGCCTGGGAGAGCTTGACTCAAATAGAAAGGGTGGGAGTTCATAATGTAGGAACTCTTCTCCACAGATGACTGACACAACAGGATCTTGGGTTTCTATTCACAATGCATCAACACATGGTGTGTGAGCAAAGTGAATGACACACTGAGTAGCAGGAGATGGATTACACATCTCTTTTATCTGCCAATTGCCTCTTAAGAGGTCTTTACCTGCTTGGCACAAAATTAAACATTCACAAGCATTGCCTCTTAAGGAGGGCTTCAGACAGGTGCCTGCCCACATAATAGGACAGGTCTTCCAGACTACATGAAGTCAGAAGAATTATACCTCAGTGGTAAGCAAATCACAAGCTAGCAAAGCAAGTTCAAATGAATTTAAAGCCACTTAGGTACCTGTGAAAAAATCTAAACCAATCAGTTCAACTGTACAGACAAACAATAAACAGGCAATAACAAACAGATAGACAATGTTCACAATGTGCAAGCCACAAGGCAAACTCAAATGAGTTAGCATCAACCTACAAAACACACAAGTGTTAGTAATCAAGAGCAAACATCAATGCTCAAATGAGGAAGCATCATCAACTATGGACTTGGATGTTTAAACCTGAAATCAAAGCCCACATGTAAGCCACAAACCACTAGGTCAAAGCCTAGGGTCAAAGATGGAGAAAAAAGTCAAAACAGAACCTCAAACTTGACATGAAGCAACTTCAAACACATATTGATATATCCTAAAAAGGCTCACATCAAAATCATTAACCAAATGCATTTCATGATCAAATGAAGTTAAAGGTGATTTCAAAGCATCCAAATGGTCAACATGAATGAAAAATCTCAATAAAAACAGAAATGATTCCAAAAAAATCTGAAAAAAATCATGAGCAATCTAGACATTTTGGCCGAGTCCAATTTTGAATTCCAAGCGCGCCAACCAAAACGGTGGCGTTTTGACCTAAAGCCCTAAACACAAGTGTGTTTCCAGAATTCCAGATTTCGTAGCTAATGCATGAGTTTTTCGTAGCAAATCTGTAGCAAAATCCTAGCCAATCTGGAAATGCATGAAGTTCATCTTCTTCAGGATGAACACGATGAACACAATTCCAGAAAACCAAAAAAATGTCCAGAAATTAATAAAACCTATGCCAATCGGTTCCTCATCTCATGCTCATGCAAGATCAAGCATCACTTTAACATGAATCATCAAATATCATTCAGATCGAAGCAAAGAAAAAATGTCATCAAAACTTGAAATGCATGTATCTTCATGTATAGTGCATCATTTTACTCGATTTTTTCACCAGCATCATCACCATTCAAGGATCTACATGAATATCACAATAATTTGCAAAATTAAAGAGATCGAATTCTGACCTTCTTGATGAGCAGAACCTGGAACTCGTGCTACAAGGCTTGGCAATGCTTCCAATCTCCTCTACAATGCTCAATGAAGTAATTGATGATGAATTGGATGCTCTAACACAACTGAATCCAGCTCAATTTGCAATTTCCATGGAACCTTCAAGCTTTGCATATGATCCAAACTGGCACGATTGGCTTCGAATTCACGTCCAAACCTACTCAAATATGCCTCATGAACATGAATCAAGCAATAGGAATAGCTCTTGTTTGAAGAATTTTGCAAAAAATTTGAGAGAAAATTTTGAGTGAATCTTGAAATTCAGATCTGAAATCTGTGTTAATGGCCAAGGCAGTTAAGATTAACCTTATCTACTCCATGCTAATGATGTTTAAATCAAGTTTAAGCCTAATGCAAATGTGATTAGCCACTTATGAGGTGTAAGTGCAAAATGAGTTCTTCACCCTCCATGCATGGGAAGCACGTGAACAGTACCAATTTCTGGCCCAAATCCATTTAAAATAAGTCCACGCAAGCTTTAGGATTGGTTTTGTATGCCCATGATCATTCAATATGATGTTATGCAATTTTCTTCCAAAAACTTCATGAATAAGCACATGCCCATGCAAAGGAAATTTAAGTCATGTAATGGTACATTTGAAAACTACAAGTCATAAGGATCAAAATGCAAAAAGAACCACTCATTTTGGAGCTTTGGTTCAAAAGTTATGTCCATTTGAATGTTCAAACACACTTTGCCATGATTGGATCATATCTCCTCAACCACACATGAGAAATTCATGATCTTGGACTTTTTGGAAATGGGAGAGAAAGATCTTCAACTTTAATGTTGGAAAAAATTTCATTTGAAGCTTTATTAATGATGTAATATTGAGTTGAAGTTGGTCCAAAACCTTTCCATTTTTGGAAATTTCAAATTATAGGTCACCTGCTATTTTTGGAAAGTCTTGATCTGACTTCAAATTCTTCAATGTTGATGTTTGAAATGCCAAATGAGACTTGTTTGAACATGAATGAAGCATCTCTAACCACTTCCCACCTCCAAATCCATAGTTGACTTTTGTTGACTTCTATAGGCCTCAGATGATTTGCACATGCACTGATGAGTTCTGAACCTTCAACACTTGGCCAAATTACTTCCAAATGATCCTTGGGTCATGTGAGCTCAATGGAACAACCCTAGGGCTTTGATCACATAGAGAATGCTCTTGTTGCCTTGCACAGTCGAATCTCCTGACCAATTTTGACTGATGAGATGTATCATGCTATGCAATGCTAATGCAATGTTAATGACCTAAAAATGAAATGAATGTACAAATGGGAGGTGCAAATTTGAGATGCTACAGCTGCCCCTATTCAATCAACTGGGAACCGGAATGGATGAGAGCAACGACTGTCAGACCTTCAGGGTAAATAGGGATTGAATACCCAAGAAACGTAGAAATTTGCACTCTGCGGGAGATGATACAAAGGAAAGCGAGGCCATTTACCGATGGCGGCTGCACAATAACTTCAGGAAAGCAAAACCATTTACCGATGGTTACTTAGTTGGAGACTGGATATTTGATATTTACCGATATCAACTTCAGCAAGACCATTTACCGATGGCTGCTAGGAAACAACTTTCAAAGGAAGCAAGACCATTTACCGATGGTGGCTTCAAAACAACTTGATATTTACCGATATCAACTTCAGCAAGACCATTTACCGATGGCTACTCCGACTGGGGATTCGATATTTACTGATATCGAAGAAAGCGAGGCCATTTACCGATGGCGGCTAAACTGGGCATTCGATATTTACCGATATCGAAGCAAGACGAGGCCATTTACCGATGGCATCTCCAACTGGGGAAGAAGAAGATATTTGCAACTGGAACCCGACAAGACGTTTACCGACGACTTTACTGGGGATCTTTGATTTTTATCAAAGGAAGGACGCACGACCAGACATTTACCGATGACTGGAAAAAACTCGATGTTTACCGACATCGGAAGATGATGTTTACCGACATCAAAAAGGGATAACCAGACATTTACCGATGACTGGGATGAGACTCGAAGTTTACCGACATCGAAAGATGATGTTTACCGACATTAACAACAACAACCAGACATTTATCGATGGCTGGGAAAACAATATATATAACCAGACGTCAACGGGCGACTGGGGAAAAAGCGATACAACCAAACGTCAACGGACGAATGGGAAAAACTCAACGTTTATCGACACCAACGGAGAGGTGACCAGACATCAACGGATGAATGGGAAAAGACTCGATGTTTATCGACATCGAAAGATGATGTTTACCGACATCAAAAAGGGACGACCAGACATTTACCGATGACTGGAGTGAGACTCGATGTTTACCGACACCGAAACAATGGTGTTTACCGACACCAAGGAAAGAACGCACACGGGTGCAGACACGACACTTACCGGTATCACAAGAATGACATCTTCAATATGTCAAGGCAAGGCTAAACACTTGCTGGGGATCTCATTGGGGAGAATCAAGCTTTCCTTTCACTGCGGGTGAGGAAATAAACCTCTCTGGGGAGTTATTAATCCTGAGTGCTGTTAGGAGCAACTGTAGCAAATGTGTCGTACAAATGTTGAACAACGATCCGCCCCTGCCGGGGATTTGGTCTGATTAGGTTTAACACATGAATGCATATGTTTGAATTTTCTATGGCGTAATGCTCCATATTGAATGGAAATGCTAGACATTTTGAGGGTGCAATGTTTACTACATGCAAGATGCAAAATGATGAAAACTCTTGCTGGGGAGCCAACAGATTGCTCTGCTGAGCACACAAACTGAAAAAATTCTCCAACACTGTGGGGAGACTCTGTCTGAGGAATACTCTGCGGGGCATAACACCAACTTCTCACTCATGCTGGGGAATAGCGTTGCTGCTTGGAGAAAGAATAGATCCCACCGGGGACAACCTTCAGCAAACCCAATCCACTCGGGGACTCCGCTAGGGGAACAACCAATGCTCGCCTTTGCTGAGGATAGCTGCCAATCCACAGGTAGGATAAACTCTACTGGGGATAATTTTCACCGAACCTGATCCACTTGGGGAACTCACTGGGGAAAACCATCAACACAAACCTCTGCTGAGGAGATCTTCTAGGGGAAAACATTCACAACCCTGATGGGGGAAAGGCATACTCTGTTGGGGAAATAATACACCAAACCATGCTGGGGATACAGTACTTCAAACCCGACTGCTGAGGAATAAACTACTCCACTGACACCTTCGTTGGGGATACAACATCCTTCCGACTCGGTGGGGATTAACAATCTTCATAACAGCTGAGGGGTACACCCACTTTCAGGCTTGCTACCCAACTGCTGGGGAAGAACAGTTCTAATAGCTTTCAGACTCGCTTGGGGCAACAACCACTTCCAAGCCTGTCGGGGAATATCCTCAACCCTGCTGAGGAATTCCTGATCTTGAATATGCTGGGGAGACAAGTCCTGAACTTGCTTCATCTGCTGGGGAAAGCCCCTCTCACACTACTGGACAGTGCTGACAACATCCCTGATCAAACCGTGGCTTCAGCCAGGAATCAAAGTCGATAACCTGCAACCACAAGACAAACATGCCCCAGGGGATTGCATGGACAAGATACACTCAAGTGTACTCAACATTCAAAATGATTTTCAATTTTTTTATCTTTCTGCACGTTATTGTCTAGCCTCCATGTTTTTATATGCAATGTTTATCAAAAATTCGGACGTTTTTGCAAACAAAACGGTAAAATAAAAACAAGAGAGCAATTTATCTGAATAACGACTTTTATTGATTGAAAATGGGCCTGAAAAGGCAAATACATCAGGAAGCAATTCCTAGGAAGAGGTAATTGCGCACAAAAGGAAAAATCTATCCTAGTGGCAATGTGAACACGGCATCCACTATTTCCCAATTCTGTTATGACTCACTGATCATCAAATTCCTCCCCAAATTCCTTGCTTTCTGAGAAGAATGACTGGACCGATCATATCCTTCGAGATTGTAGACGCTGAAGCGCGATGAAGTACAGATAACTCAGACTGTAGTCTTCGCTTTAATCCCTCTTTTGCCTGGATCGCCCTTTCGGGTTTTCAATCCACCGGAATACCCATTTTTGCCTAAGCCGCCCTTGCGGGTTTTCGACTTACCGGGTGTACAATCTTTTCATTTTTTATCCCTAACTTTTGCCCAAACCTTTTTTTTTTGGTTCGCCGGGATGCCCTTTTTTGCTTGGACTCTTTTATTCTTTTTGTCCAGCGGGTCAATTTATGCGAAGTATTTTTTGACTACATCTGAGTTAACAGGGGACGGAAAATTTTCACCATCCATAGTTGTAAGCATCAAGGCTCCACCGGAGAAGACCTTCTTAACAACATATGGACCTTCGTAATTAGGAGTCCACTTGCCCCTATTATCTGTACCGGGAGGAAGGATCCTCTTCAAAACTAGATCACCAGTCTGATAGCTTCGAGGACGCACTTTCTGATCAAAGGCTCTCTTCATCCTTCTCTGATACAACTGCCCATGGCACACAACTGCTAACCGTCTCTCTTCGATAAGGCTCAACTCGTTAAACCTTGTTCGAATCCACTCGGCTTCATCAAGCTTGACATCCAACAAGACTCTCAGAGAAGGGATCTCCACTTCAACTGGTAGGACTGCTTCCATACCATACACAAGGGAGTAAGGGGTTTCCCCGGTCGGCGTACGTACTGAGGTACGGTACCCATGCAAAGCGAAAGGTAGCATCTCATGCCAATCCTTGTACGTCACGACCATCTTCTGCACAATCTTCTTGATATTCTTGTTTGCCGCCTCTACAGCACCATTCATCTTCGGTTTGTAAGGAGAAGAATTGTGATGTTCAATCTTGAAATCTTTACAAAGCTCCTTCATCATCTTGTTATTGAGGTTCGAACCATTATCAGTGATGATTCTCTCAGGGACCCCATAACGACAGATGATTTCCTTCTTAATGAACCGGGCAACCACTTGCTTGGTAACATTAGCATAGGAAGCTGCTTCCACCCACTTGGTGAAGTAATCAATCGCAACCAGGATGAAGCGATGTCCATTAGAAGCAGTAGGCTCAATCTTCCCAATCATATCGATGCCCCACATCGCGAATGGCCAAGGCGAATTCATGACATTCAGAGGGCTTG
Organism: Lathyrus oleraceus; assembly: GCF_024323335.1. NCBI lineage: Eukaryota > Viridiplantae > Streptophyta > Magnoliopsida > Fabales > Fabaceae > Lathyrus > Lathyrus oleraceus. The sequence goes on along the minus strand of NC_066579.1, from coordinate 428,086,286 downwards.
GTGGTACATGCACCTTATCAGCATAGATCTGACATTTATGGCACTTCCGAGTGTACTTGAAACAATCGGATTCCATAGTCATCCAGTAATAACCGGCTCTCAACAATTTTTTGGACATTGCATGACCACCAACATGGGTACCAAAAGATCCTTCATGCACTTCTTGCATCAACATGTCTGCTTCGTGTCTATCCACGCATCTGAGCAGAACCATGTCAAAGTTCCTCTTATACAGCACATCATCCTGATTCAAATAAAAGCTTCCAGCTAGCCTTCTCAGGGTTTTCTTGTCATTCTTTGACGCTCCCTCAGGATACTCCTGACTCTTGAGGAAATTCTTGATATCAAAGTACCACGGTTTCTCATCAACAACAGACTCGGCTGCAAACACATACGCAGGCCTCTCGAGCCGATTCACTGCAACATGTGGCACATGATTCCACCAATGAACTTTGATCATAGAAGACAAAGTAGCCAAGGCATCAGCCATCTGATTCTCGTCTCGGGGGACATGATACAACTTCACCTTCTTGAAGAACGCCAGTATCCTTCTGGTGTAGTCTCTGTAAGGAATCAAATGCGGCTGGTTGGTATTCCAATCTCCATTGACCTGGTTAATCACTAGAGCGAAATCTCCATATATGTCCAGAGTTTTGATCCTCAGATCGATGGCTTCTTCTATCCCCATGATACAAGCCTCATACTCAGCTTCATTGTTGGTGACGTTAAAAGTCAATCTGGTAGAAAAAGGTATATGAGCACCTTTAGGATTGATAAGCACTGCCCCAACACCGTTGCCATTCATATTCACAGCCCCATCAAACATCAGTGTCCACTTGTCATCAGGATCCGGTCCTTCCTCAACAAGAGGCTCTTCACAATCTTTCATCTTCAGATACATGATGTCTTCATCAGGGAATTCAAACATCATCGGCTGATAATCATCAATCGGTTGCTCGGCAAGGTAGTCTGACAGAATACTACCTTTGATGGCCTTCTACGATGTATATTGGATATCATATTCAGTTAGAATCATCTGCCAACGAGCAACACGTCCGGTGAGAGCCGGCTTCTCAAAGATGTACTTTACTGGATCCATCTTAGAAATCAATAAGGTAGTATGGTTCAACATATACTGCCTCAGTCGGCGAGCAGCCCAGGCCAAAGCACAGCAAGTTTTCTCAAGCTGTTAATATTTGATTTCACAGTCGGTAAACTTTTTGCTAAGGTAGTATATGGCATGCTCTTTTCGACCAGACTCGTCATGCTGTCCCAATACACACCCCATCGAGTTCTCAGTCACTGACAGGTACATTATCAGAGGCCTCCCAGGAACTGGAGGTATAAGGATTGGAGGTTTCTGTAAATACTCTTTTATCTTGTCAAAAGCTTTTTGACAGTCATCATTCCACCTGATTGCTTGATTCTTTCTTAGCAATTTGAATATCGGTTCACACGTGGCAGTTAGGTGAGATACAAACCGAGCAATGTAGTTCAATCTCCCTAAAAACCCACGAACCTGTTTTTCTGTTTTCGGTTCAGGCATCTCTTGAATAGCTTTTACTTTTGCTGGATCAACCTCAATCCCTTTCTCACTGACAATGAAGCCTAACAGCTTACCAGATCTCACCCGAAACGTACACTTGTTTGGATTCAGCCTCAGTTTGAACTTTCTCAGTCTGTCAAACAGCTTCTGCAAATTTACCAGGTGCTCCTCTTCTGTCTGCGACTTCGCAATCATATCATCCACGTACACTTCAATCTCTTTGTGCATCATGTCATGAAAGAGAGTCGTCATAGCCCTCTGATAGGTAGCACCGGCGTTCTTCAGCCCAAATGGCATCACCTTATAGCAGAACGTGCCCCAAGGTGTAATGAATGTTGTCTTTTCCATGTCCCCTAGTGCCATCTTAATCTGATTATAGCCAGAGAAACCGTCCATGAAAGAGAAAACCGAGGATTGAGTCGTATTATCAACCAATACATCAATGTGAGGTAATGGGAAGTCGTCTTTCAGACTGGCTCTATTTAAATCCCGGTAATCGACACACATCCTGACTTTGCCATCCTTCTTCGGCACGGGAACGATGTTGGCCACCCACGGGGGATAAGTAGTCACTGACAGAAAACCCGCATCCAATTGCTTCTGAACCTCTTCCTTGATCTTGACAGCCATATCGGGACTAGTTCTACGAAGCTTCTGCTTGACCGAAGGACAATCTTCTCTGAGAGGTAGCCTATGCATCACAATATCTGTATCCAGCCCAGGCATGTCTTGATACGACTAGGCGAATATCTCCACATATTCTCTCAGCATCTCAATCAGCCTTCTCTTGACGTCTTCTTTCAAAGCAGCCCCAATCTTAATCTCTTTTCTGGCGTCCTCAGTACCAAGATTAATAATCTCCAACTCCTCCTGATGAGGTTGGATGACCCTTTCCTCCTGCTTCAATAATCTGACCAGTTCTTTGGGGAGTTCACAGTCTTCCTCACTCTCCTCTTCAGCTTGGTAGATGGGATTATTGAAATCATACTGAGCCATAACAGAATTGTTCATAGTGGGATCCGTAAGATCGATTCTGCATGTTTAATGCTTTATTTTAGAAAAACGAGTTCAAGAAAGTCACAAAAACAAAAACATTGCCATTTTTATTTGTTTTGAAAAATAAAAACAGAAAGACAGGGATCACAAAATTGTTTGCAAAACGTCCTTTATTAATGATATCATTGAAAAACATGATGAGGCCCTACAATGAACCACTATGCCTTGGGCAGAACATAGGGTTTTGTGCAAAAATGAAAAACAAAAGAAAATTACTCTGTTTGAAGAGTAACTTGGACCACTTCTTCAGCTGTCCAGTTGTTGATCGTCTCCCCTGGTGCACACGGGCGAACCCAGTTGTTCAGATCACAATCACTGTCACAGTCTTCACTACCGATTGCAAAGACGTCACCATGATTCATCAGCCCAGCGCTGGTGAAGGTACTCGGCCCTTTCTGCTCAATCTGCTCTGATTGCAGAGGTAGATAACCAATACCGAACTTGTCTTCTTTGAGGGGCAGGTCCACCATCTTGCCCCAGCCTTCTGCGTTGCCTGAGTTGACAACCTCCATAGCCTGCTTGTATGATGCAATTGAGGCACCTGGCTTCTTCTGCTCAGCAAAAGCCACCCTCTCAAGAGCAACGGTCTCGAACGCCTGGCATAGAGTTTCATGGATCTCGCCATCCACCTCCACGTACTTGAAAGAGGATAGGTGACTCACCAGAATGTCCTCCTCGCCACACACAGTCATAATCTGACCGTTCCAGACATACTTCAGCTTTTGATGGAGAGTTGACGAAACTGCCCCAGCCCCATGTATCCATGGACGCCCCAATAAGCAATTATATGCTGGTTGAATGTCCATCACATAGAAGATAATATCAAACACCTCCGGGCCAATCTTCACTGGCAACGTGACTTCACCAAAAACAGACCGTTTGGATCCATCGAAAGCACGAACAATAAGATCGCTTGGAGTGAGGACAACCCCTTCAACATCAATCTTGCTCAGAGTCTTCTTGGGCAACACGTTCAAAGACGAGCCAGTATCCACCAACACATGAGACAACACTGCGCCTTTGCACTCCATGGTGATATGCAGGGCCTTGTTATGGTTACGACCTTCAGGTGTTAGATCCAAGTCTGTGAACCCTAAGCCATGCCTGGTACTGACATTAGCAATCACACCCTCCAACTGATTGACAAAAATCTCTTGAGGCACGTAAGCCAGATTCAACATTTTCAGCAAGGCGTTACGGTGTGCCTCAGAGCACAATAACAAGGACAGAATAGAGATTTTGGACGGAGTTTGATTTAGCTGATCTACAATCTTGTAGTCACTCTTCTTAATAATCTTCATAAACTCCTCCACATCTTTCTCAAACGAACCCTCAAACGCCTCCTTCTGCACCGGTTCTTCATCAACCGCAGCCTGTTTACCCTTAGCTTTGGCGAGAGCCTCGACATTATTGTCCCTCAAAGCCTGTGGTGCAAACAGACGACCACTCCTTGTAAACCCTCCTGGTCCCCCTACATTGTCCACAACTGGACTCACAGTCACAGGAACTCTATTCGGCAAATCAATCGTTACAGGAGCCTGATTAACTGGCATGACCTGACTTTCAGCCCTTCTGTTGCTGCGATAAGCATTGTCATACTTCCACGGCACAGCCCTACTATTCTCAACAGCCCTTCTACCCGAAGCAACAATAGTAGTTGTAGTGGGAGCACTGACGGTTACTGGGGCAGAAATGGTAACAGGAGTACCAACGGTTGTAGGTGCACTGACAGTTCTCTGGCCACATCCCTCGGACGGTTTGAAATAAATGGTGACAGTTGACACCACCCCACGATCTTTAACAGCCCGACTAAACTGCAGACAACCCTCATCAATCAGATTCTGGATACCAGCCCTCAACAGTACACAACCATTCGCTGAATCTTCACAATCTGAACAACCCTGATCACAGCCCGAGAATACTCCCCCACTCAACAAACGATCTTTCACAACCATCAACGGAGTCTGAATCTCATCAACACTGACCACCAAGTCTTCAACTTCTCCATCTTCCATATTCTTCACCCTATGCGCACCATGCTGAGCCATAGGATTGTTCACAACATTCGGCACAGGAGCAAAATTGATTGTTTTGGCGTCAATTAAGTCCTGGACCTTATGATGAAAAGCCCGACAGTTCTCAATATGGTGCCCCGGCGCACCAGAATGAAAGTCACAACGAACGTTGGCATCGTACCCAGGTGGTATCTTTGTCAACGGAGCCATCGTACGCAACTCAACAAACCCCAATCTGAGCAATTCGGGCAGCAACTCGGCGTAGGTCATCGGCAACGGGTCGAAACATCGATCTGGCATCCTCTGTCTTGGCTGATACGGACGTTGCTGCTGTTATTGTTATCGTGGTGGTGGTACTCTCTGTTGTTGCTGTTGTCGTGGCTGAGGTGCTGGGATGGTTACAGCAGCAACCTGGCGATACTGGCCTCTGTCCACACTTCTACGATGTTGCACCGCATTAGTTTCACCCTCTCTTTTGCGAGGTGCCCCAGCAAATGGTTTCTTCGAAGATGAAGAACCAGCATCCTGAATCTTCCCAACTTTAATAAGGCTCTTTGTCCTCTCTCCACAAATCACTACATCAGAGAAACTACCGAATGGGCAACTCCCCATCCGGTCCATAAACACTCCTTGTAGAGTCCCAATAAACATATCGGTCAACTCCTTCTCCAGCATCGGAGGTTGCACCCTTGCAGCTAATTCCCGCCATCTCTAGGTGTACTCCTTGAAACTCTCTCCAGATTTTTGACATAGACTCTGCAACTGAGTCCGGCTCGGAGCCATGTCCATATTATGCTTGTACTGCCTCAAGAAGGCCTCACCCAGATCTCTCCAACTTCTGATAGACTCTCTTTTCAGCTCCATGTACCAGTCCAAGGAAGCTCCAGACAAGCTATCCTGGAAGAAATACATCCACATCTTCTCATCGTCCGTATAGACAGAGATCTTTCTGAAATAGGCTTGCACATGGGTGCGAGGACAAGAAGTACCGTTGTATTTGTCAAAGGAAGGCGCTTTGAACTTATAAGGAATCCTCAGCCCTTCAACCAAACCCATATTCGTCACGTCAAACCCCAAAGAGTTCTGACACTCCATGGCTCTGATCTTCTCAGCTAGGGCATCAACCCTCCTATCTCTCTCATCAGTTCTTCCCACAACCTCATCATCCTCGCTGAGGAGAGTAAACATATCTTCCTGTCTGTCAACCACCGGAGCAGGATGGCGAACTGGAGCACGGGTTGCTCTGACATTAGCAGTCTCTGGAGCAATAGGTTGACCATTGATTCTGATACCCCTCAACTCATCACCCACGGCATAATCATTGACGGGAGCAGTAGCAACATTATCATTCACAAGAACGCCCACTGGCGAAGCACGACTAGGAGGTGGGAGCACAACTTCCTGTCTCTGGGCTAAGGCACGCAGCTCCTCTTGCCCCTGAATGACCCCTTGCATCATGGTCATGAATTGGGCCATGTTAGCCCTCATCTCAGCCAACTCAGCTTGCACTTGGTCCATGTTCCTCTGTTGATTCAGTCGGGTTGAGTAGCGGTGCGGACGTTGATCAGCAATCCTGCCTGAAACAGGAACCAGAATGAGAAGTCTCGATCAAAAACACCTGTAATGCAAAATGATATGTGTGTGATGCTTATGATGCGTATGATGCACATGATATGTTCATTTCTCAGGCGTTCAAGAGCCTAATTCATCTTTCAAGAAATGACAACCTGCGGCAAGAACAACACAGAAGCAACATACACAGGGTAATGAGCACAAGGTGAAACATCAACAACCTCATCTACATACATGAGCAACAAGGGTCATACAACAATATTCAGACAAAGATCCAAATGATCAGAGTAAAAAAATGAATCCCATCCAACAAGCCTGGAGGTGATTCTCAACATAAACAACAGATACAAGCTAGGAAAGATGTCCTCCAGGAATGAGCGTCTTCAGATACTGGCACTGGTCTATCAACAGGTCACATTCTGAACACTCAGGCAGAGGAGTGAGCTTCTCCTTCAGTTGTCTTCTAAGCTCCACAACCTCTCTTCCAAGCTGGCTCTCTGATGCATGTCTCAGGTTTACTTCATTCTTCAATTGGATGTCTTTGTCTTTAAGTTGTTTTTCCAAGTCTCTTATCTTCTTCTAATAACTGGCTTCAGCTCTCTGCAACCTCAAGCATTCCCGATGTTCTTCATTCAACAAGGTCTCCATCTCCTCATAGGACCTCTTCTTGCCCTTCAATCTACTAGCATCCTCGCCTTGCATGCCTTTGAGTTGATGAGCCAAGTTCAACTTGTCAGCTTTAGCTTTGTAAAGCTCCATCTGGGTATCTTGTTCTTTCTCTTTCAACCGACGATTCTCCATCAAGGCTTGCTTGTAATGCTCAGCAGGCACACTCTCAGCAAGGATCAAAGGTGGTTGCTCTTGCAAAGACTCCATCCTATCATAGGGCAATAGCAAAGTCTCAACTCTCTTCTTCACCCAATCAAGGTAGTCAGGCATAGCAACAGCAAACTTCTTCCCTAACACAGCTTCATCCTTGACACCAATAGTCTTCCAAGCTCTTCCTACTTGCTCCAATCTACTAGGGTCACTTCGCTTCTCAAAATACACACTCTCAGCTATCTCAGCATCAAGTGGTCTTCCATTCATCACAAACCCCAACTGGCGAAGAGAAAGAACCGGGTTGTAATTAATGCAACCCTTAGTCCCTACAAGTGGCACATTACGAAACTCTCCACAACTCATGATGACACTACGCACATCCATCCGGTAAGATTGCCACCTGATATCATAGGAGGTAAGAGACATGATCCTCTGAGTCCACTTATGAGTGCTCTGAGCATCCACAAAAGGTCCACTGGTTGGCAGAAGAGACAAGAACCATCTGAGCAACAATGGGAGATAGCATCTGATAGCTCCACCCTTACCATGCCTGTTGTGTATAGCATAGTAAGTGTCAGCTAACAAAGTAGGAACCAGGTTTCCTCCAAGGAAAATAGTGACAGCAGCAAGATCCACAAAATTGGGCATACTCGGGAGCAACACCACTCCATAGATCATGACAGCCAACTGAGCATGAAAAGCTTCCCAATTTCCCTTCTTTGCTTCTTCTCTAGCCATCCTCAACAGGAACTTCAAAGGCAAACCCACAACATCACCACTCGACTTCCAATTGTCACTCACTTCTTTGATACTCAAATGAAAAGCTCTGGCAACAGCTCTGAAATCAACCTCCTTTGGAACATCCAAGAAAGGAACCTGATATCTGATCGGGACATTCAGCAGAATAGAGTACTCCTCAAGAGTGGGCGCTAACTGATAATCCTGGAAAGTGAAACAACGGATCTCTGGGTCATAAAACTGTAGAAGAGTCTGCAACGGCACTGGATCTACCACCATCTTCAACAGTGTCAACAAATCCCCATACTGATCAACAAACACCTTTTGATTACTGCCGGCCACAAGGTTGCTCAACTCTATCAAAGATGTCAATGGCTCACGGTGAAAACTGTAGGTGCAAGTCTTCCTCTTCAACTCTGGAACGGATGCCATCTCTCACAGTGAATAGACTCCTGAATGATCCTGAGAAATGATATGCATGAGGAGATTAGCTTTTTTCTTTTCTTTTTTCATTCATTTTTTTATTGCATTATTTTTTGGAAATAAATATGCTATGATGCAAACGATGCAAACACGACTGATTGGCTGTGTGTTACGGAGCACAGGTTCAAAGCTTCGGCTTGAATTCGGAACCACACAGTCATCTGAGACCCAAAGTCATCTGAGACCCCAAACTGCAGAACCAAGTCACCAACAAAACCCAAGAGTCACCAACAAGTCACCAACAAGTCACCAACGATACCTGTAATAATGATCATTCCCTCCCCACTCACGGGTGTCATCTAGGCCAGGGTAAAGTCAAGAGAAACGCAGGATAAACAACCCTTTCATAGAATATCATCATGTACACACCCGATGTATGCACCGATAATACCCCATCAGGATCTGAACTGCTCGTGATATCAAGTTCCGCTAAGTGGCGCAATACCACCCGCTTATCAAGAATCACTCTATTCCTAGGTGTCCTAGAGTTCACTCATAGCCTGGGTATTGGGCCTTTTACCTCATGTAACTCCCACCCCAACAGAGAAACAGACAACCAGCCAGCACAGATGAAAATATGATGCATGCAAACATAAATGCAAACATAAATGCAAACATAAACAAATAAATGCAATAAATGAAATAGCAAAAGCAACCAAACCCTATCCTAGAGAGCGCTAGGAGAGACTCGCTTAGGGAAGATGGACCAGCAAGAGGTCAACTTCTCTATGTCCCCAGCAGAGTCGCCAGCTGTCGCATTACGCGAAAAACCGGCGGGAAAACGAAACAGCAGAGCCGCCACCGTGCGTTATTTATCCCAAAGGAGGGAAAGGAAATGCTCGAAGTAAACCTGGAAAAGACATGGTCTCGCGACCAGAGAAAGATGGGATCCGGAGTCGGTTATGCGAAGGGAAGGTATTAGCACCCCTACGCATCCGTCGTACTCGACGGGATCCACGCACAAGAGAATAGAAGAAAGGTTGCTAGAAACTGCTCACAAACTGCACAAGGCTGGAAGGAAACACAGAAAGACAAAAGAAACGAGACTCGGCAGGATATCGCATCCTGGGCCTACGTAGTCTGTCAAGCACAGACATCAGAGTCGACGTAGTTCGGGACAGGGGAAACGTGCTCGCTAGGATGTCACATCCTATGCATACGTATCTTCTCTGACTAGAGTAAGAATCAGAGCACTCGTAGCTCGGCTAACGCACGCCAAACAAAACACAAACAGGAAACCGACTGTCAATCGTTGGACTTACGTCAGACTCCACACAAACAGGCAAACATGGAAACCGAATGCCAACCGCTGGACTTACATCAGACTCCGAACCAACAAACACACACACAGGAAACCAACTGCCAATCGCTGGACTTATGTCAGACTCCTCACAAACAAACAAGACACAGGAAACCAACTGCCAATCGCTGGACTTATGTCAGACTCCAACACACACAAAGGGGTTGAAAAAGAAAAAGGGCACCCGGAGAGATCAACTCATCTCCTGCCTACGTACCTCATCTGGTATGAGGATCAAGGCGACGTAGTTCCCCTACGCAGGGAAAGAACTTCTAACCTAACCAGATACTGGGAAGTGACAAACTAGAAGGGAGCCTGACTCGAGCCTAATAGTTATCATGTAATCCATAATGGCCATAGGTTAAGGTTTCTATCCTAACTTGCACAGGGAGCAAGCTATCCTAAACAGCACAGTCAAACACATACAAGCACAATAAAGCAAGCACACACACTATATACACACACTTGGGCTCATACAAGGCTAGGCTGTAAAAATAAGCCAACTGGAATGGGGTGTTTGTTGCTCTTAACCCTAACATTGAGAGTTAGGGTGAAGCAGATGAAATTGGAAGTGAGGGTAAGACCTCACGGCTCTTATCCCTGGCCTGGGAGAGGTTGACTCAAATAGAAAGGGTGGGAGTTCAGAATGTAGGAACTCTTCTCCACAGATGACTGACACAACAGGATCTTGGGTTTCTATTCACAATGCATCAACACATGGTGTGTAAGCAAAGTGAATGACACACTGAGTAGCAGGAGATGGATTACACATCTCTTTTATCTGCTAATTACCTCTTAAGAGGTCTTTACCTGCTTGGCACAAAATTAAACATTCACAAGCATTGCCTCTTAAGGAGGGCTTCAGACAGGTGCCTGCCCACATAATAGGACAGGTCTTCCAGACTACATGAAGTCAGAAGAATTATACCTCAGTGGTAAGCAAACCACAAGCTAGCAAAGCAAGTTCAAATGAACTTAAAGCCACTTAGGTACCTGTGAAAAAATCTAAACCAATCAGTTCAACTGTACAGACAAACAATCAACAGGCAATAACAAACAGACAGACAATGTTCATAATGTGCAAGCCACAAGGCAAACTCAAATGAGTTAGCATCAACCTACAAAACACACAAGTGTTAGTAATCAAGAGCAAACATCAATTCTCAAATGAGGAAGCATCATCAACTATGGACTTGGATGTTTAAACTTGAAATCAAAGCCTACATGTAAGCCACAAACCACTAGGTCAAAGCCTAGGGTCAAAGATGGAGAAAAAAGTCAAAACAGAACCTCAAACTTGACATGAAGCAACTTCAAACACATATTGACATATCCTAAAAAGGCTCACATCAAAATCATTAACCAAATGCATTTCATGATCAATCGAAGTTAAAGGTGATTTCAAAGCATCCAAATGGTCAACATGAATGAAAAATCTCAATCAAAACAGAAATGATTCCAAAAAAATCTGGAAAACATCATGAGCAATCTAGACATCCATAACATACATCACACAAAAAATCAGAAGCATTGGACATCATTAGGCATGGCAATCACATTGTACAAAACAGACAACCAAATGTGTGACACAAATTGTCACAGCAAGTTAGAACAATCATAAAACAGAATTGGATCATGGGAAAAACATCAAACCAAAGCCAAAATGTTCCTCAACATGTCTAGAATCCACACACAAAATTTCAGAGTCATTGAATAAGAAACAAGCATTTTATGATCAAAGGAACAAGGCAATATCATGAATGGATACATGTTCAATCACCCTAGGACAAATCATTTTTTCAGCCAAGCACAATTTGCAATTTTATGCTCATAAAAAAGTAGACAGGATAAGGAACACATAGCAAAAAATTGGGATCAAATTGATGCATTTTCCTATTTTATATGATTTTTGGAAGTTTGGAAAGAATTTGAAAATTAAAAGTGAGCCAAGGCATGAAAATGGGAGGGAAAAGGAAAATGGCATGGCAATTTGAAAAAAAGCCTTCGCTCGGTATCGAACCGAGTCCACTTTTGAATTCCAAGCGCGCCAACCAAAATGGTGGCGTTTTGACCTAAAGCCCTAAACACAAGCGCGTTTCCAGAATTCCAGATTTCGTAGCTAATGCATGAGTTTTTCGTAGCAAATTTGTAGCAAAATCCTAGCCAATCTGGAAATGCATGAAGTTCATCTTCTCCAGGATGAACACGATGAACACAATTCCAGAAAACCAAAAAAATGTCCAAAAATTAATAAAACCTATGCCAATCGGTTCCTCATCTCATGCTCATGCAAGATCAAGCATCACTTTAACATGAATCATCAAATATCATTCAGATCGAAGCAAAGAAAAAATGTCATCAAAACTTGAAATGCATGTATCTTCATGTATAGTGCATCATTTTACTCGATTTTTTCACCAGCATCATCACCATTCAAGGATCTACATGAATATCACAATAATTTGCAAAATTAAAGAGATCGAATCCTGACCTTCTTGATGAGCAGAACCTGGAACTCGTGCTATAAGGCTTGGCAATGCTTCCAATCTCCTCTACAATGCTCAATGAAGTAATTGATGATGAATTGGATGCTCTAACACAACTGAATCCAGCTCAATTTGCAATTTCCATGGAACCTTCAAGCTTTGCATATGATCCAAACTAGCACGATTGGCTTCGAATTCACGTCCAAACCTACTCAAATATGCCTCATGAACATGAATCAAGCAATAGGAATAGCTCTTGTTTGAAGAATTTTGCAAAAAATTTGAGAGAAAATTTTGAGTGAATCTTGAAATTCAGATATGAAATCTGTGTTAATGGCCAAGGCAGTTAAGATTAACCTTATATACTCCATGCTAATGATGTTTAAATCAAGTTTAAGCCTAATGCAAATGTGATTAGCCACTTATGAGGTGTAAGTGCAAAATGAGTTCTTCACCCTCCATGCATGGGAAGCACGTGAACAATACCAATTTCTGGCCCAAATCCATTTAAAATAAGTCCATGCAAGCTTTAGGATTGGTTTTGTATGCCCATGATCATTTAATATGATGTTATGCAATTTCTTCCAAAAACTTCATGAATAAGCACATGCCCACGCAAAGGAAATTTAAGTCATGTAATGGTACATTTGAAAACTACAAGTCATAAGGATCAAAATGCAAAAAGAACCACTCATTTTGGAGCTTTGGTTCAAAAGTTATGTCCATTTGAATGTTCAAACACACTTTGCCATGATTGGATCATATCTCCTCAACCACACATGAGAAATTCATGATCTTGGACTTTTTGGAAATGGGAGAGAAAGATATTCAACTTTAATGTTGGACAAAATTTTATTTGAAGCTTTATTAATGATGTAATCTTGAGTTGAAGTTGGTCCAAAACCTTTCCATTTTTGGAAATTTCAAATTATAGGTCACCTGCTATTTTTGGAAAGTCTTGATCTGACTTCAAATTCTTCAATGTTGATGTTTGAAATGCCAAATGAGACTTGTTTGAACATGAATGAAGCATCTCTAACCACTTCCCACCTCCAAATCCATAGTTGACTTTGCAATTGACTTTTGTTGACTTCTATAGGCCTCAGATGATTTGCACATGCACTGATGAGTTCTGAACCTTCAACACTTGGCCAAATTACTTCCAAATGATCCTTGGGTCATGTGAGCTCAATGGAACAACCCTAGGGCTTTGATCACATGGAGAATGCTCTTGTTGCCTTGCACAGTTGAATCTCCTGACCAGTTTTGATTGATGAGATGTATCATGCTATGCAATGCTAATGCAATGTTAATGACCTAAAAATGAAATGAATGTACAAATGGGAGGTGCAAATTTGAGGTGCTACAATACTGAGGAATAGAACAGTTGGTGTTCTGTTAGAACTCAGTATTTATTTTCAGTCTGGTTATCAAGGAAATACCAGACCTGGCATAAGGCCTACTGTCTGAATGTCAAACTGGATGTTATGACATTCATCATTGACAGCATATACTGAACAATAGGCAGAGTGGTTTTCTGCTACACTTCAGTATGTATCTCAGTCTGTTCTTCAAGAGGATAACATACCTTACATAAGGCTAATTGTGTAAATGTCAAATTGGATGTCTTGACATTTATTAATGTACGCTGATACTGAGGTATGGATAGATTGGTCCTGTACAGTTCAGCAAATTTGTACTGTCTATTTTCAGGAAAAACAGACTTAGCATATGGTCCTTGATTTGGATGTCAAACTGAATGTTGTGACATTCATTCCTGACAGCGTATGCTATATTGTAGGTTGTTTAGTTTTTCTGTTTTAGCATTTTTCTCAGGCTATTCTTCAGGGATTCAACAGCTGAGAGAAAATCCAGGAAACCAACAACCAAGCTACAATTAATGAACCTAACAAATAGCCTATTTGTTAGTAACCTAGATGTGGAATTTAGGGGAACTCGCGTGACCTTAATTTCAGGAAAATACAAGTACAAGGCCCAAGTGCTGCAATATAAAAGGATGGCAATCCTTCATTCAGAACTAGGGATTTTAGACGTGAAGATTGAGTGTGTCCATCATACTTCACTGCTGTATTTTTGTGTGTCTTGTATTAGACGTATCTTGTAAGGTGATTGCATTGGTATAGGGTGTTCATTAAGTTGTAAGTGTTGTGTCACTCTAAGCTTTTAAGCGTGAGTGTTGTGTATCTTGATTAAAGTTGTTAAGCACAATCAAGAGTTGTTTGAAGTGTGACTTCATAATTGTCTTTAATATTGATTAAAGGTAGTAATCACTGAGGTGATTGAGGGGGAGTGAGTAGGAACTCTGGTCTTAGTGTAAGATTGAAATTACATTGGGTAGGTATTAAGTGATAGGGTTAAACAGTTGGTTTAAGGTCTGAATTAATACTACTAATAGTGGATTTCCTCCCTGGCTTGGTAGCCCCCAGACGTAGGTCATGTTGGACCGAACTGGGTAAACAATCACTTGTGTTATTTACTACACTTACATTTTAAGTTCTGCATAATTCTTGTCTGCGCAGAATTGGATGTCATTACAACCCTTATGACATCGGAAGTCTGTTAACTAGAATTTCAATTGGCATCAGAGCAGGCACCCTGCCTGTTAATTTCTGGGTGAGATCTAGGGAAGTTACTTTCTAGTACTATGGACAAGGATGTAGGACACTCAAATAGACCACCCATGCTGGATGGTTCTAACTATGATGACTGGAAGCCTCGTATGATAGCCTTCTTAAGGTCTCTAGATAGCAAAGTCTGGAGAGCTGTCAACAAAGGATGGGAACATCCAACGAAGACAGGTAACGATGGAGTCAGTATGCAAATCCCTGAAGAAGAATGGGATAAGGAGCAAGAGGCATTAGCCCTTGGAAATTCTAAGGCCTTGAATGCATTGTTCAATGGAATAAGTAAGAACATCTTCAGACTGGTGCACCACTGTGAGCTGGCCAAGGAAGTGTGGGATACCCTCAAGGTAACTCATGAAGGTACCTCCAAGGTGAAGATGTCTAAACTTTAGATGCTGACCACCAAGTTTGAAAATCCGAGGATGAAAGAGGATGAGACTATTCATGACTTTCACATGAATATTCTTGAAATTGCCAACACCTCTGGTGGCTTAGGTGAGAAAATGGCTGAAGAGAAACTTGTAAGAAAGATTCTCAGGTCTTTACCTAAGAGATTTGCAATGAAGGTCACTGCTATAGAAGAGGCTCAGGAGATCTGCAAGATGAAGGTGGATGAGCTCATTGGTTCTCTCCAAACCTTTGAAATGGGCTTGTGTGAGAATGTTGAAAAGAAGAACAAAAGCATAGCTTTTGTATCAAATACTGAAGAGAATTCAGAAGAAGGAAACATTGGGGGAAATGAAAGCATTTCAGAAGCCATAGCCATGTGTCGCATTACGCGAAAAAACCGGCGGGAAAAGAAGAAACAACAGAGCCGCCACCGTGCGTTATTTATCCCAAAAGAGGGAAAGGAAACGCTCAGAGTAAACCTGGAGAAGAACATGGTCTCGCGACCAAAGAGAATGGGATCGGGAGTTGGTTATGCGAAGGGAAGGTATTAGCACCCCTATGCATCCGTAGTACTCTACGGGATCCACGCACAAAAGGAAAGAAAATTGGTTGCTAAACACTGCTCAAACACACACACACTGGCTGCAAGAGACAAAAGAGACTGACTGAAACTGACTCGGCAGGACATCGTATCCTGGGCCTACTTAGTCTATCAGACATAGACATCAGAGTCGAAGTAGTTCGGAGTGGGGAGACGACACATGCTCGCTAGGATATCGCATCCTATGCATACGTATCTTCTCGGACGAGAGAAGAATCAGAGCATTCGTAGCTCGGCTGACACGCACACAAACAAACACAGGCAAAGGCAAACATGGAGCCTGAATGCCAATCGATGGACTTACATCAGCATCCGAACCTAAACACACCCACACTGGAACCCAAATGCCACTCGATGGACTTACATCAGCTTCCAAGCACACAGCAACACAACAAGTTAATAGGGAGTCGGGGACTCGGGCCCATAACTGTCAAACACACACAAAAAGAAAAAAAAGGCGCCCGGAGAGATCAGCTCAATCTCCTGCCTACATACTTCATCTGGTATGAAGATCAGGGCGATGTAGTTCCCCTACGCAGGGACAAAGGATCTAGCCTAACCAGATAACAGAGGGAGACACAACACTAGGGAGACTACGACTCGAGCCTAGATGTTGTCATGCAAAGTCGTCCCTAAGTTAAGGTTTCTAGCTAACTGGCACAAGGGCCAACCTATCCTAAGCATGACTTGCACAGGAAGCAAGCCACACAAAAACCAAACTTGCACAGGAAGCAAGGGGGTCTCGATTGCAACTAGGGCAAGAGAAAGGGGAGATCTCAATCACAACAAGGGTGAGAGAAAAGAGTTAGTGTTAGTGGTTAGTCAAACTCGACAAGACATCGCATCTCGTGCCTACGTATCTCATCTAAACATGAGAATCAGAGTTGCCGTAGTTCGGCTACGGAGGGAAAAAGGTCTCGATTGCAACTAGGGCAAGAGAAAGGGAAAGTCTCGATCGCAACGAGGGCGAGAGAAAGGAAAAGGCTCGATCGCAACGAGGGCGAGAGAAAGGATCACAACGAGGGCGAAAGCAAACAAGGATTAGTCTAAACTAAACCTAACTTGCACAGGAAGCAAGTCAAACAAACATACAAGCACAGGTAGCACACACTATATACACACAAGGGGCTCACACAAGGGTTAGGTTTTAGTCGAGGGGTCATATCAACCTCAACAAACAAACCTCTGGAAATGGGTGATGGTGCTCTTAACCTTGCCATTGAAGGGCTAAGGTGAAGCAGATGGAAGGAGATGAGGGGTGTGCCTCATTGCTCTTATCCCTGGCTAGGGAGAGCATTTGACAAGAATGTGTGGGTTCAGAAAGTAGGAACCCTTCTACACATTTGATACTGACTCAACTATACAATTGTACAAGGTCTTGGGTTTGTATCTGCAATGCATCAACACAGTGGTGTGAGCAGAGCAGAAGACACACAGAATAGCAGGGGATAGGTTGCTTATCCCTTGGTTCTGCCAATTGCCTCTTCACTTAGGAGGTCTTTGACTCTGTACAAGGACAAATTAAACATACACAAACATTGCCTCTTAAGGAGGACTTCAGACAGTTGCCTGGCCAAGTAACAGGCCAGGTCTTCCAGACTACATGAAGAAAAAGGAATTATACCTCAAGCAAGTTGCTAGATAGCAAAGCAAAGCAAGTTCAAAGAACTTAAGCAACTAATGGTACCTGAAATAGTCAAACAAATCAGTACACATTTCAACAGTTAAAGCAAAAGGAAAAGAATCAACAGTCAACACAGAGGGACCAATGTACAAGACTCAAATCATACGAGTCAAGCCACCTACAAAACCAAGAGGTTAGACAATGATATTCAAGCAAGCTCAATCAAAAGAAATTGATCTCATTGGTCATTTGGTGTCCAACCTGAAAACATAAACTCAAAAGTGAGTACCAGGACCACTAGGGCAAGCCTAGGGTCAAAAGAGAATGAAAAAGTCAAAACAGCAAGCAATGCCCAATCAAAACCAAGTTCAAACATATAAGGAGCAAACCCAATTGGTTTCATGTTCATATCATGCATCAACATCATTTCATAGGCAAAAGAAGGCAAAGCATGGCAAATGAAAGTTCATAAAAGTCAACAGAAAGACTTGCATCAAAAGTCAACTTAAACATTTTCAAAAATCACCAAATAAATCATGATCAATCCTAACACCTAGCATGGTAAGCATGTCAAATTTCATCACATTTGGACAAGTGGAAGGCAGTCAATGAAAATCAGAAAGTCAAAGCAATTTTGGACATGCTTAAGGAAGTCAACCAAACATGCATCATCTTAGAAAAATCATAAATCAGAGATGGTGTATGATAAATGAATGGGATCAACACCATGGCAAAGCTTAAGATGTCTAGTATGCACATGTAAAATTTCATGATCATCCAATAAAGTATGAGAATTTCACAAATGGAATGGCAAGATGTGTCACACAAAGTCAACATTTGACTAGACAGAGGAGAAAAATCTCAAACAATTAGGAAATGGCATAATTAATTCCAAGAAAATTCACACATAAACTAGACTTATGAGAGAAGGTTCATGCAAAATTTCACATTAATTGGAGGTCAGGAAGCATGTCATTAAAAATCATGAAATTGCATATCATTGGTGTGACACACATTGTCACACCCTACTTCAAAAATTCATATCTCAACAACCAAATATAATAAATTCAAGAACTCTACATCAAAACAAACATGAATGAGTGTAGATTAAGCACAAAACATTTCAGGGTCATTGGATACATCCTCATCATTTCACAATGGTTTTGGCAAAAGGTATAAAATATGCATACATGTCAAGAAACCTAATGCCATTAAAAATCCAGCCATCCAAAAAATCATTAAAAATCATGATAAAATAGTAGACACCAAACAGGACATGATGCAAAAATTTTCATGAAATTTGGATTTGAAATGCACGAGTTATGATTTTTGTAAGATGAGGTATCAATTTGGAATAAATGAACAAAATAACATGGTTTACTAAGTCAACATGTTGACCAGTGGCATTTTTGTGAATATGACCCTCATTAACCAAAACGCTGCACTTAGGGAGGGAAAACCAAATGTTCTGATTGGTTGTCACCAATAGAACAGTAACCGAACGCATGCCATACGTGAAAAATCAGGTTTCTGGAAAATAATTAGGGTTTCAACATAGCAACAGTAACTTCATCCCTTCCAATCAGCTCGAAAAATTTTTATGCCCAGAAATCAACAGCAAGCACATCAATGTGATCATCAGACAACACACAACACGAATATGACATCCATTTTCACTAAATCATCCTAAGCAAAGCAAATCGAGCAAAAGCATGTTTTGAGCATAAAAATTAAAATCCAGATTTCTCATGCATAACTCAACCATTTCAAGTGATTCAAGGTTCACAATATTCAGCAAGGCAAGGGCTACACAAAACATGGCAACATTTTGAGAATAATAGAACTCGAAACCTTACTTGATTTGGAAGAAATGGAGGAGACAGTTGTTGTTTTGATGATACAAGCTCAAACAGGTGCTCCTTATGGTTGGAAATGATGAATACTTGAAGAAGTTCAGCTCAACAAACCCAAATCCAACTTAAATCAAAACTTGCCATGGAAATGTCTTGAAGAAACAGAACTCGAAAATGGACTTCCAGCTGGTGTTTTGTGCTTGAAAAGGCTCTCAAATGTTGGCCAGATGATGAAGCAAACAAGAATTGCT
This sequence comes from Lathyrus oleraceus, assembly GCF_024323335.1. Classification (NCBI taxonomy): domain Eukaryota; kingdom Viridiplantae; phylum Streptophyta; class Magnoliopsida; order Fabales; family Fabaceae; genus Lathyrus; species Lathyrus oleraceus. Next base: position 428,066,904 of record NC_066579.1, on the reverse strand, counting down.
CGAGTGCTTTGGAGGTTTTGAGCAAAAAATGCAAAGATGTAAAAATGGAAAATGAGAGAGAATGAGAATTTTCTGTTCGATTGAGGCTGCAGCTAGGGTTCAATTGTGCAGAAAAGTTACTATATATTTGCTGTTTAACATTGCTAATGAAGGTGCTAAACATGTTTAACTTAAATGAAGCCAAATGCCAAATTGCTAAGTTTTAACCAAATGCACATGGAGGTGTAAGGTCTGTCCGAGTTTGGGCCTTGCACAAGTCACAAATGATGTTCCAAACAAATTCCAATTGGCCAAAATGTTTAAAAATGCCTAATTCAAAAAGTCAACTTTTCACTATTCTTGAAATTAATTAAGGCAAGTTCAAAAAGGCCATTTTGCATGGTAAGGTTTTGGTACATGAGGATGACATTTTTGGAAAGAGGAGGTTAAATATGACTTGTTGGAAAAAACCTCACCAAATTTGGCCAAATGGTTTGAGAGATATGGCCTTTTGAAGTTCAAGAATTTTTGAAAATGAATTGATCATATCTTGCCAACCAAACATGGGAATTGAGAGTTCTTGGACTTTTTGGAAATGGGAGAACAAGATCTTCAACTTTCATGTTGGGCAAAAATTCATTTGAAGCTTGTATCATGATGTAAGTTTGGGATCAAGAAGTTTCCATTTTTGGCAGTTAAAATTACAGGTCCAGTTTCTATTTTTGGAAATTTCTGATTTGGCTTCAAATTCTTCACTGATGATGTTTGACATGATATATGAGGCCTATTTGGACATGAATAAGCTCTCTCAAACCAAATCCATCCCTCAAAACCATAAAATCAGTCACAGTTGACCAAGTTTGACTTTTTAGGGTTTCTGACTGATTGTGCATGAACTGATGACCTCTGAGCCTTCAATCCTTGACTTAAACACTTCAAATGGACCTCCAAGTCATGTGAACAAATTGGACCAACCCTAGGGCCTTGGCTCCTTGAGAAACAACCTTGCTTGCTTGGTTGACTGATCTCCTGATCAGTTTGACCTAATTTCTCTTGATTTGCTTGCACTTGAGGCAAAAGGGACAATGCAATGCTATGCAGTGGACCATGTTATGTTATGACTTAATATGAGAATGTATGTACAATGATAGGTGCAAATTTGAGGTGCTACAGCTGCCCCTATTCAATCAGCTGGGAACCCGAATGGATGATAGCAGCGGCTGTCAGACTTTCAGGGTAAACAGGGATTGAATACCAAAGAACCGTAGAATTTGCACAATACAGGGATCCAATAATGGAAACGTCCACTGGGATTTGATACTTATTACTGGGTTTTTTTTTTGGTTTTTTTTTTTCGATAATGGTACGGCCACATCCAGACATCGCAACGACGATGAATGGGAAAAGAAAACACAACTAGATGCCAACGGACAACTAGGAAAAACTCAACGTTTACCAAGACCAACGGAGAGGTAAATCCACATGGGGACAGGTACAACTAGACGCCATAGGACGAATAGGAAAAACTCGACGTTTACCAAGACCAACGGAGAGGTAAATCCACATGGGGACAGGTACAACTAGACGTCATAGGACGAATAGGAAAAACTCGACGTTTACCAAGACCAACGGAGAGGTAAATCCACATGGGGACAGGTACAACTAGACGTCATAGGACGAATAGGAAAAACTCGACGTTTATCGACACCAACGGAGAGGAGGAAAACTCAACCAGACATCATAGGACGAAAGGGAGACTCACGTTTATCGACACCAACGGAGAGGAGGAAAACTCAACCAGACATCATAGGACGAAAGGGAGACTCACGTTTATCGACACCAACGGAGAGGAGGAAAACTCAACCAGACATCATAGGACGAAAGGGAGACTCACGTTTATCGACACCAACGGAGAGGAGGAAAACTCAACCAGACATCATAGGACGAAAGGGAGACTCACGTTTATCGACACCAACGGAGAGGAGGAAAACTCAACCAGACATCATAGGACGAAAGGGAGACTCACGTTTATCGACACCAACGGAGAGGAGGAAAACTCAACCAGACATCATAGGACGAAAGGGAGACTCACGTTTATCGACACCAACGGAGAGGAGGAAAACTCAACCAGACATCATAGGACGAAAGGGAGACTCACGTTTATCGACACCAACGGAGAGGAGGAAAACTCAACCAGACATCATAGGACGAAAGGGAGACTCACGTTTATCGACACCAACGGAGAGGAGGAAAACTCAACCAGACATCATAGGACGAAAGGGAGACTCACGTTTATCGACACCAACGGAGAGGAGGAAAACTCAACCAGACATCATAGGACGAAAGGGAGACTCACGTTTATCGACACCAACGGAGAGGAGGAAAACTTCACTAGGGAAGGGAGGGCGACGTTATGAACATCAAAAGAGGATGTTTACCGACATCAAAAGAAAACCAGACACTTACGCATGACTGGAAATCACCGAAGGATGGTGTTTACCGACACCAAAGAAGACCAGACACTTACGCATGACTGGAAATCACCGAAGGATGGTGTTTACCGACACCAAAGAAGACCAGACACTTACGCATGACTGGAAATCACCGAAGGATGGTGTTTACCGACACCAAAGAAACAACACACGCGGGTGCTGACGGGATACTGACATCCACAAGATGACAGGGCAAGGTTGAACACTTGCAGGGGGTCTCACTGGGGATCAAGGTCACGACAGCGAGCAAACAGGAAGGAACACCAAGGATACCGGGTTGTAGGTATGAAACGGGTGACCGACCAAACGTGAATTGGTTTGTGTTCCAAAACACTCAACATCCTGAAGAGGGCTAGAAAAGCAGTCTTGTTAGAGGATGAACATTCGATTCCACAAGGAATACGAATCTTACTCTGCTGGAGATAATAATCGAAAGATTGACCAAAGAGTGCATGAGATATATTTATCTATAGCCGTCAAAACGTAGATAATACACTCGCATGGAAGATTATCCATAACCGGGTTGGAGGTTGTTAAATGGATAAACGACCGCCAAGAAAGGCATCAGGGTACCAGGACTAGGTATGCAAAAGATGACCAATCAAAAAGGATAAAGTTGCTAACTCGGAGCAAATACCCAAAGGTAGGGGAAGACCCAATGGGGACAATACTGCTTGATCAAGGCAAGTATCCAGAGGGGAAAGAATATCAATATCACAGACCGGATACTGATAACTGCAAAGAGGGGATTACATCTACCGGTTAGTAGGCAGAAAACCACGGAAAAGTAACCAGTCATCGATAGGATGAGCACAAAGGGTTAACTCCAACAAGGGGATGAAAGTGGGATTTTACAACTACCAGCTAGTGGGTAGAAAACCACAAAGATAGGACTTACAGCTACCGGTTTGTAGGTAGAAGCCAACAAACCATATCCGCCAGGGGATGAAAGTGGGATTTTACAACTATCGGTTTGTAGGTAGAAAACCACAAAGATAGGACTTACAACTACCGGTTTGTAGGTAGAGGCCACAAATTCCGCTGAGGATGAAATGAACGAGTGCCGGTTAGTGAGCGACTATTCATTTATGCCCCAGGGAAGCACAAGAGACAGTCAACGGGTAGCCAATTTAGGATTGATCCAAAAAGGCAAACTGAAACAAGACTCATCCTAATGAGGAACGAACTCAATAGGGAAAACCCATCCCGTGTAGGGAGGGAACGGAAGCAACCGTCATCCACGAGGATGTATCTCAGTGGGGGAAATGGCAGGAAAGGATAGACACTTTCTGCTTAAGGGTTGGCTCTACATGGAGAGATCAGACACACCCATATCTGCTTAAGGAAAATCTACTGGAGAGATCTGTATCAACAAATAGCAGGAGGTAACAATCAACAGATACCCGGCGACAGCTGCAACATGAGTATCCAAATGCTATGATTATGCATGTATGCATTATGCATGATGAATGTATGATGAATGCTGACAAACAGACATGCTCAACACGCAGGTCCGGGAATCAACCGTCCGAAGAGAAAACCAAAGCCACCAGAGAGCAAAGAAAATCCACTGGGGACTGGGGTATCAGGGAACACTTATCCTGCAGGGGAGGAAGGCCACCGGAGGCTTCCGGAGGGATCGTCAGTCACAACCGGTGAACAGAGTTCAACATACAGGCGGATGCGCCGCAACAACTTGTGCTGGAAATCAGGGATACCAAGAAGCAACCAGATCTCTGATGAGGATACATAGGCATTGATAAGGCTCATCATGCCAACAACTCCGCTGGGGGATCTATCTGAGGGAATGCCGGATTACGGGGATGTCGATCCTCCAAATACTGAATCTTCCAAGAAAAGCACCCATGCTGGGGGGAGATGAAGACTGCTCTGCTGGAGAGGCGAAAGTTGAAGTCTTCAGTAAACACTCTGCTAGGGGAGCTGCCCCACAATAATGTCCGAAACAGCAAACTTGCTGGGGATGCCCCACGATAGGGCTCAAACAGCACTCTACTGGGGATGCCCCATAATAGAGCTAACAGGGATTTGGAGGAAGAATCTGTACTGCCGGGAACATGAAGATGAAAAACTTCAAACGACACTGCATCGGGCAACTTCATTGAGGAGAGACCATACGAGGTTCTGCAGGACAAAGATACAGTCATGCTCGAGATACGAACAATTGTCTTACCTGTTGGTAATCATACCACCCCCGGGAGAGCATTGTGGGTCTCCTAAGTATTCTTCCATCATTGTGAATGTTCACTTTGTTTAAGAACAATTTTGTGAAAAATTTGTTTATTTTGAAAACAATGATACTTTATCAATTAAAACATGCAAAACGTTTGTTGAGTTGAAACAAATAAGAGTGCAAATAATTGGGTAAAAGCTCAAATAGATGTAATGGAATGGTAGTCTGCAAAGGGCGAGACTCCATGGATCTGTACAAGTTTGAAATCGATGATATATATTGGAGAGGGCTACATTGAACATAATGACCTTTCCTCTACCATTCTGAATTTTCGATGTATTCAAAGCTTCAGTCGACGACGAATCGAGAATCCCTGACGGATGACAGATATAGAGCACAGTCTTGTCAAGATGCAGTTACTTGCCAAATCCCTAATTTTTGCCTAGATTGCCCCAGTGTGAGGTGCTCAATCTAGCGGGATGCGAATTCTCTCTTTTTTTTCAATGTCTCTAACTTTTGCCTGGATCGCCCTTTCGGGTTTTCAATCCACCGAGACGCTCCTTTTTGCCTAAGTCGCCCTTTGGGGTGTTCGACTTATCGAGCTTTTGCTTTTTTTTTGTTTTTAGGCGAAGTATTTCTTGACTGCATCTGGAATTCACAGGACGAGTGAACTTCTCCATCCATTGTTGTAAGTGTCGAAACATTGCCTGAAGAGGCTCTCTTGTCAACACATGGACTTTCATAGCTTGGAGTTCACTTGCCCCTGGAATCGGGCACGAAAGACAAGACTTTCTTGAGCACAAGGTCCCTCGGAACACACGAGGCTTGATCTTCTTATCGAATGCTTTCTTCATTCTCTGCTAATATAACTGACCATGACACATGGCAGTTGATCTCTTTCTTTCGATTGGATTCACTTGGTCGTAGTGACTCTGAATCCATTCAGCATCAGTCAACTTGGGACTTTGAGGGTGCTATTTTTTTGTTCTTTCTTTCTTTTTCTTTCTTTTGATTTTGATTGATTTCTTTTGATTTTGCACCCTCCTCTTTCTTCTTTTTGTTTGTTTTTTTTTGTTATGCCCCAGTTGGCTGTTCTGCTGATTCTCGAGATGCAGCTGAGTGTGATCTTCTTTTCTTGCTCAAGAAATCGGGAAATACCGTCAGGAATCCCTTCAACATCATCTTCTTCCGCTTCGAATACAGGGAATTCAAAATTGGGAGATGACGTCCGATCATTATGTTCAATGGGTTTAAGAAACAACCTGCATAATGATTTTGATATGAAAAGCTTTTTGAAAATCAAACAAGACAATCGTTATGCAGATGAAAAGATTGCTTTTATTCTTGTTTTTAAAGGTTTTTTGTGATCACCAATTTCATGCAAAAAGCGAAAAGGGAAAACAATTGGAAAAACAAATGTTTTAACATGAATTTATTCGAATGAAAATATCATTGCACAAAATGTTGCCAACAATGCCATCACTTCTCCTTTTGGCAGGGGAGAAGGGTTTTTAAACAAAGTGATTATTACAGAGACTTATGAACAACTGTAGGAAAGCCCACAGTGACCCAATTGTGATAGATCCCGCCGGGGATGACAACTGTCAGTATCCTTTGCATCAGCAACTTCTGCTTTCTGAACAACCCTTCTGAAGAAAAAGTCGGCGCCAGCCCAGGACTTGTTATCTTCAAGCTTGATTATCACGGGGACCCAAGTCTTCAAAGTTCAGAATACCTGACCTCACAAGGTCTTGAACCTTCATCTTCAGCTGGAAACAACTATCCACATCATGACCAGGAGCTCCTGAATGATACACACAATGCTGTTCAGGCCTATACCACCACCGAGGGTTGACGGGTATGGGCGGCGGGTCTCTGGGAGTAATCAAGTTCCGCTCTAACAGAGAGGGATACAGTTCGGCGTAGGACGTGGGGATTGGATCAAAAATGATCTTCTTCCTCTCATTACTTGTACCAGCTTGATTACCATTGTGAGGCTGAGAAGCCTGCTGCTGAGGACGATGTTGCTGACGCTGATGCTGCTGAGCTGGTCTTCTCTGTTGCTGTTGAGGTTGAGTTGCTGGAATAGTCACAGCAGCAGCCTGACGATACTGTCCTCTGTTCACACTCCTCCGACGGTGCACAGCATTTGTTTCAATCTCTCCCCTTTTGGGTGCCCCAGAGTATGTCTTCTTAGAACTGGAAGAACTTGAAGAACCAGGATGGCGAACCGGAGCGCGGGTTGCTCTGACATTAACAGTCTCTGCAGCAAGAGGCTGTTCACTGATTCTGATCACCCTCAATTCGTCACTCACGGCACAATCATCAACGAGAACAGTGACCGCAGCATTCTCATGAACGGGTACACCCACTGGTGGAGCACGGTGGACTGGTGGAATCATGGCTTCCAGTCTCTGGGCTAAGGCACGCAGCTCCTCTTGCCCCTGAACGACCCCTTGCATCATGTTCATGAACTGGGCCATGTTTGCCCTCATCTCAGCCAACTCGGCTTGTACTTGATCCATGTTGCGTTGATGGTTGAGCCTCGTTGAGTAGCGGTGTGGTCTTTGATCAGCTATCCTGCCTCAACACAGGAACCCATAGTAAGAAGACGGCACAAGAACACCTGTTATGCAAATGATATGAGTATGATGTTAAATGATATGCATGATGCACATGATATGCTCATTTCTCAGGCATTCAAAGAGCCTGACCCATCCTCAAAAGATGGCAACCTGCAGCAACAAGAGAACAATACAGATACAGGGAAAATGAGAACAACAGGGAAATACTGACAACCTCATCTATACATAAGGGTAAAAAGGTCAATACAACCGAGTTAACAAAATATTCGAATAAACAGAGTACAGAGAAATGAATCCCTATCCAACAAGCCTGGAGGTGATTCTCAACAAAAAGATCCAAAGACGGAGTACAAGCAAATGAATCCCATCCAACAAGCCTGGAAGTGATTCTCAACAAATACAAACAAAGATACAATCTAAGACAGACGGTCTTCCGGAATGAGGGTCTTCAGGTAATGGCACTGGTCTATCAACAGTGTGCATTCTGAACATTCTGGTAGAGGGGTGATCTTCTCTTTCAACTGTCTTCTGAGCTCCAAGACTTCTCCTCCAAGGTAGTCCTCTGACTTCTGTCTCAACTCCATCTCTTTCTTCAACTGGACGTCTTTGTCTTTGAGCTGTTTCTCCAAGTCTCTGATCTTCTTCTGATGGTTGACTTCTGCTCTCTGTAGTCTCAAACATTCCCTATGCTCTGTATCTAACATGGACTCCATCTCCTCATATGATCTCTTCCTACTCCTTACTCTGCTAGCATCTTCTCCTTGCACTTCCCTGAGTTGATGGGCCAAGTGCAGCTTATCAGCTTTAGCTTTGTACAGCTCCATCTGGGTGCCTTGCTCCTTTTCCCTCAAACGACGACTCTCCATCAGGGCTTGCTTATAGTGCTCAGCAGGCACACTATCATCAAGAACCAAAGGTGGTTGCTCTTGCAACGGCTCCATCCTATCGTAGGGTAACAGTAAAGTTTCCACTCTCTTCTTTACCCAATCGGTGTAATCGGGCATTGCAATGGCAAACTTCTTCCTTAAGACAGATCCATCCTTCACTCCAACCGACTTCCAGGCTCTTCCAATTTGCTCTAACCTGACAGGGTCATCCTTCTTCTCAAAATACACACTCTCAGCTACTTCAGCTTCAAGCGGTCTTCTACTCATAACAAACCCCAACTGGCGAAGAGAAAGAATTAGATTGTAGTTGATACAGCCTTTGGTCCCCACAAGTGGCACGTTCAGGAATTCACCACAACTCATGATAACATCCTTCACATCCATCCGGTACGACTGCCATCTGATGTCATAGGAGGTAAGTGACATGACCCTCTGAGTCCACTTAAGAGTGCTCTGGGTATCCACAAATGGTCCACTGGCTGGCAGAAGAGACATGAACCATTTGAACAGGAGAGGTAGGCAGCACCTGATGGCTCCCCCCTTACCATGCCTACTGTGGATGGCATAGTAAGTGTCAGCTAAAAGGGTAGGGACTGGATTCCCTCTGATGAAGATGCTGATGGCAGCATGATCAACAAAATTTGGCATACTGGGAAATAGAATGATTCCATATATCAAGGCGGCAAGCTGTGCGTGAAAAACTTCCCAATTTCCCTTTTCTGCTTCATCTCTGGCTACTCTCAATAGAAACTTCAATGGCAGACCCACTACCTCCCCACAGGGCTTCCAATTATCACCAACTTCCTTGACACTCATCCGGAGAGCTCTGGCAATCAATCTGAGGTCAACCTCCTTTGGGACGTCCAAGAAGGGAGTCTGGTGCTGAACCGGGACATTCATCAAAATAGAGTATTCCTCGAGAGTAGGTGCCAACTGATAGTCTTGAAATGTAAAGCATCTGAGCTCTGGATCGTAGAACTGTAGTAGTGTCTGCAGAGGCACCGGATCCACTACTGTCTTCAGCACTGTCAAGATATCTCCATACTGTCCAACGAAACTCTTCAGACGATCATCTGTCACAAAGCCACCCAACTCAATCAGTGAAGTCAACGGCTCACGATGGAAACTGTAGGAACAGGTCTTCCGCTTCGGCTCTGAGACTGTTGTCATCTCTATCAGTAGACAAGCTCTGGAATGTACCTGAGAAATGATATGCATGCAGAGATTAGTTTTTTTTTTCCCTTTTTTTTGATTGATTTTTTTTTATTTTTTTTTTTACTGCGTTTCTTTTGAAAAAAATAAATATGCTATGATGCAAATGATGCAGACTGGACTGGCTGGTTGTGCAAATCTCTGATCACTAGGTCGAAGCTTCAGTCAAAAATCAGAACCCAAGTCCAACTTAAGGTCAACTGAACACACTGTCTGAACAAAGTCACCAACAGAACCAAGTCACCAACAGTACCTGTAATGATCAACCCTTCCCCACTCACGGGTGTAGTCTAGGCCAGGGTAAAGCTGAGAGAAACGCAGCATAAATAACCTTTCGCAGAATACTATCATATACACACCCGAAGTATGTAACGACAGTACCCCACCAGGGTCTGAACTGCTCGTGATATCAATGTTCCGCTAAGTGGCGCAATACCACCCGCTTCCCATGAATCACTCTATTCCTAATCATCCTAGATTTCACTCATGGTCTGGGTATTGGACCTTTTACCTCGACTGACTCCCACCCCATACAGAAAAAACAGACGACCAGCCAGGCAGAATGAATAATGAATATGAATGCAAACATTAATGCACACAATCAATGCAATCAATAAATGAAATGAACAAATAATGAAAGCAATAAATACACACAGCACAAAGCAACCAAAACCCTAATCCTAGAGAGCGCTAGGAGAGACTCGCTCAGGGAAGATGGACCAGCATAGGTCAACTTCTCTATTTCCCCAGCAGAGTCGCCAGCTGTCGCATTACGCGAAAAAACCGGCGGGAAAAGAAGAAACAACAGAGCCGCCACCGTGCGTTATTTATCCCAAAAGAGGGAAAGGAAACGCTCAGAGTAAACCTGGAGAAGAACATGGTCTCGCGACCAAAGAGAATGGGATCGGGAGTCGGTTATGCAAAGGGAAGGTATTAGCACCCCTACGCATCCGTAGTACTCTACGGGATCCACGCACAAAAGGAAAGAAAATTGGTTGCTAAACACTGGTCAAACACACACACACTGGCTGCAAGAGACAAAAGAGACTGACTGAAACTGACTCGGTAGGACATCGTATCCTGGGCCTACTTAGTCTATCAGACATAGACATCAGAGTCGAAGTAGTTCGGAGTGGGGAGACGACACATGCTCGCTAGGATATCGCATCCTATGCATACGTATCTTCTCGGACGAGAGAAGAATCAGAGCATTCGTAGCTCGGCTGACACGCACACAAACAAACACAGGCAAAGGCAAACATGGAGCCTGAATGCCAATCGATGGACTTACATCAGCATCCGAACCTAAACACACCCACACTGGAACCCAAATGCCACTCGATGGACTTACATCAGCTTCCAAGCACACAGCAACACAACAAGTTAATAGGGAGTCGGGGACTCGGGTCCATAACTGTCAAACACACACAAAAAGAAAAAAAAGGCGCCCGGAGAGATCAGCTCAATCTCCTGCCTACATACTTCATCTGGTATGAAGATCAGGGCGATGTAGTTCCCCTACGCAGGGACAAAGGATCTAGCCTAACCAGATAACAGAGGGAGACACAACACTAGGGAGACTACGACTCGAGCCTAGATGTTGTCATGCAAAGTCGTCCCTAAGTTAAGGTTTCTAGCTAAGTGGCACAAGGGCCAACCTATCCTAAGCATGACTTGCACAGGAAGCAAGCCACACAAAAACCAAACTTGCACAGGAAGCAAGGGGGTCTCGATTGCAACTAGGGCAAGAGAAAGGGGAGATCTCAATCACAACAAGGGTGAGAGAAAAGAGTTAGTGTTAGTGGTTAGTCAAACTCGACAAGACATCGCATCTCGTGCCTACGTATCTCATCTAAACATGAGAATCAGAGTTGCCGTAGTTCGGCTACGGAGGGAAAAAGGTCTCGATTGCAACTAGGGCAAGAGAAAGGGAAAGTCTCGATCGCAACGAGGGCGAGAGAAAGGAAAAGGCTCGATCGCAACGAGGGCGAGAGAAAGGATCACAACGAGGGCGAAAGCAAACAAGGATTAGTCTAAACTAAACCTAACTTGCACAGGAAGCAAGTCAAACAAACATACAAGCACAGGTAGCACACACTATATACACACAAGGGGCTCACACAAGGGTTAGGTTTTAGTCGAGGGGTCATATCAACCTCAACAAACAAACCTCTGGAAAAGGGTGATGGTGCTCTTAACCTTGCCATTGAAGGGCTAAGGTGAAGCAGATGGAAGGAGATGAGGGGTGTGCCTCATTGCTCTTATCCCTGGCTAGGGAGAGCATTTGACAAGAATGTGTGGGTTCAGAAAGTAGGAACCCTTCTACACATTTGATACTGACTCAACTATACAATTGTACAAGATCTTGGGTTTGTATCTGCAATGCATCAACACAGTGGTGTGAGCAGAGCAGAAGACACACAGAATAGCAGGGGATAGGTTGCTTATCCCTTGGTTCTGCCAATTGCCTCTTCACTTAGGAGGTCTTTGACTCTGTACAAGGACAAATTAAACATACACAAACATTGCCTCTTAAGGAGGACTTCAGACAGTTGCCTGGCCAAGTAACAGGCTAGGTCTTCCAGACTACATGAAGAAAAAGGAATTATACCTCAAGCAAGTTGCTAGATAGCAAAGCAAAGCAAGTTCAAAGAACTTAAGCAACTAATGGTACCTGAAATAGTCAAACAAATCAGTACACATTTCAACAGTTAAAGCAAAAGGAAAAGAATCAACAGTCAACACAGAGGGACCAATGTACAAGACTCAAATCATACGAGTCAAGCCACCTACAAAACCAAGAGGTTAGACAATGATATTCAAGCAAGCTCAATCAAAAGAAATTGATCTCATTGGTCATTTGGTGTCCAACCTGAAAACATAAACTCAAAAGTGAGTACCAGGACCACTAGGGCAAGCCTAGGGTCAAAAGAGAATGAAAAAGTCAAAACAGCAAGCAATGCCCAATCAAAACCAAGTTCAAACATATAAGGAGCAAACCCAATTGGTTTCATGTTCATATCATGCATCAACATCATTTCATAGGCAAAAGAAGGCAAAGCATGGCAAATGAAAGTTCATAAAAGTCAACAGAAAGACTTGCATCAAAAGTCAACTTAAACATTTTCAAAAATCACCAAATAAATCATGATCAATCCTAACACCTAGCATGGTAAGCATGTCAAATTTCATCACATTTGGACAAGTGGAAGGCAGTCAATGAAAATCAGAAAGTCAAAGCAATTTTGGACATGCTTAAGGAAGTCAACCAAACATGCATCATCTTAGAAAAATCATAAATCAGAGATGGTGTATGATAAATGAATGGGATCAACACCATGGCAAAGCTTAAGATGTCTAGTATGCACATGTAAAATTTCATGATCATCCAATAAAGTATGAGAATTTCACAAATGGAATGGCAAGATGTGTCACACAAAGTCAACATTTGACTAGACAGAGGAGAAAAATCTCAAACAATTAGGAAATGGCATAATTAATTCCAAGAAAATTCACACATAAACTAGACTTATGAGAGAAGGTTCATGCAAAATTTCACATTAATTGGAGGTCAGGAAGCATGTCATTAAAAATCATGAAATTGCATATCATTGGTGTGACACACATTGTCACACCCTACTTCAAAAATTCATATCTCAATAACCAAATATAATAAATTCAAGAACTCTACATCAAAACAAACATGAATGAGTGTAGATTAAGCACAAAACATTTCAGGGTCATTGGATACATCCTCATCATTTCACAATGGTTTTGGCAAAAGGTATAAAATATGCATACATGTCAAGAAACCTAATGCCATTAAAAATCCAGCCATCCAAAAAATCATTAAAAATCATGATAAAATAGTAGACACCAAACAGGACATGATGCAAAAATTTTCATGAAATTTGGATTTGAAATGCACGAGTTATGATTTTTGTAAGATGAGGTATCAATTTGGAATAAATGAACAAAATAACATGGTTTACTAAGTCAACATGTTGACCAGTGGCATTTTTGTGAATATGACCCTCATTAACCAAAACGCTGCGCTTAGGGAGGGAAAACCAAATGTTCTGATTGGTTGTCACCAATAGAACAGTAACCGAACGCATGCCATACGTGAAAAATCAGGTTTCTGGAAAATAATTAGGGTTTCAACATAGCAACAGTAACTTCATCCCTTCCAATCAGCTCGAAAAATTTTTATGCCCAGAAATCAACAGCAAGCACATCAATGTGATCATCAGACAACACACAACACGAATATGACATCCATTTTCACTAAATCATCCTAAGCAAAGCAAATCGAGCAAAAGCATGTTTTGAGCATAAAAATTAAAATCCAGATTTCTCATGCATAACTCAACCATTTCAAGTGATTCAAGGTTCACAATATTCAGCAAGGCAAGGGCTACACAAAACATGGCAACATTTTGAGAATAATAGAACTCGAAACCTTACTTGATTTGGAAGAAATGGAGGAGACAGTTGTTGTTTTGATGATACAAGCTCAAACAGGTGCTCCTTATGGTTGGAAATGATGAATACTTGAAGAAGTTCAGCTCAACAAACCCAAATCCAACTTAAATCAAAACTTGCCATGGAAATGTCTTGAAGAAACAGAACTCGAAAATGGACTTCCAGCTGGTGTTTTGTGCTTGAAAAGGCTCTCAAATGTTGGCCAGATGATGAAGCAAACAAGAATTGCTCGAGTGCTTTGGAGGTTTTGAGCAAAAAATGCAAAGATGTAAAAATGGAAAATGAGAGAGAATGAGAATTTTCTGTTCGATTGAGGCTGCAGCTAGGGTTCAATTGTGCAGAAAAGTTACTATATATTTGCTGTTTAACATTGCTAATGAAGGTGCTAAACATGTTTAACTTAAATGAAGCCAAATGCCAAATTGCTAAGTTTTAACCAAATGCACATGGAGGTGTAAGGTCTGTCCGAGTTTGGGCCTTGCACAAGTCACAAATGATGTTCCAAACAAATTCCAATTGGCCAAAATGTTTAAAAATGCCTAATTCAAAAAGTCAACTTTTCACTATTCTTGAAATTAATTAAGGCAAGTTCAAAAAGGCCATTTTGCATGGTAAGGTTTTGGTACATGAGGATGACATTTTTGGAAAGAGGAGGTTAAATATGACTTGTTGGAAAAAACCTCACCAAATTTGGCCAAATGGTTTGAGAGATATGGCCTTTTGAAGTTCAAGAATTTTTGAAAATGAATTGATCATATCTTGCCAACCAAACATGGGAATTGAGAGTTCTTGGACTTTTTGGAAATGGGAGAACAAGATCTTCAACTTTCATGTTGGGCAAAAATTCATTTGAAGCTTGTATCATGATGTAAGTTTGGGATCAAGAAGTTTCCATTTTTGGCAGTTAAAATTACAGGTCCAGTTTCTATTTTTGGAAATTTCTGATTTGGCTTCAAATTCTTCACTGATGATGTTTGCCATGATATATGAGGCCTATTTGGACATGAATAAGCTCTCTCAAACCAAATCCATCCCTCAAAACCATAAAATCAGTCACAGTTGACCAAGTTTGACTTTTTAGGGTTTCTGACTGATTGTGCATGAACTGATGACCTCTGAGCCTTCAATCCTTGACTTAAACACTTCAAATGGACCTCCAAGTCATGTGAACAAATTGGACCAACCCTAGGGCCTTGGCTCCTTGAGAAACAACCTTGCTTGCTTGGTTGACTGATCTCCTGATCAGTTTGACCTAATTTCTCTTGATTTGCTTGCACTTGAGGCAAAAGGGACAATGCAATGCTATGCAGTGGACCATGTTATGTTATGACTTAATATGAGAATGTATGTACAATGATAGGTGCAAATTTGAGGTGCTACACCATGCTTGGAAGACAATTCAACAAGTTCATAAAGAAGGTTGATCACTAGGGTAGACCTAATGTCAAGAACTCTTCATATGACATCAGTAGAAAGTCAAAATATGAAGAAAAGGTCACTCATGGCAAGGGAATCCAGTGCCATGGATGTGAAGGTTATGGTCATATTAAAGCTGAATGCCCTACCTTTCTCAAGATGCAAAAGAAAGGGCTAGCTGCCAACTGGTCTGAGGAAGACTCTGAGAGTGAATCTGAAGGAGAATCTGCTAAACATGTCACTGCTCTGACCAGTGTCTGTGCCTAAGAGGATAACTCAAGCGGAGATGAGCTTACCTTGGATGAACTTGCTGCTTCATATAAAGAGTTATGTGTTAAAAGTGCAGAAGTATGTATCCAAGGAGAAAAGCAGAAGAAACTCATCAAAGAGCTGGAAGCTGAGAAACAGAAGCAGCTGAAAGTCATAGATGGTCTGAATGGTGAGATTTCTTTGCTGACGGCTAAGCTAGAACAAATGACAAAATCCATCAGAATGTTGAACAAAGGAACTGACTCCTTGGAAGAGATTCTAAAGGTAGGACAGAAGTCAGGAACCATGTCTGGTTTAGGTTTTGCTAAGAAATCTCCATCTGAACTCAAAAGATCTAAGGCTGAAGTTCAGAAATTCAAGCAGAAGTCACAACCGATGTCTCAACATCAGAGAACCAAAATGAGTAACCATCAGAAGAAGAAATTTCAGAGATGGAGATGTCATTACTGTGGTAGATTTGGTCACATAAAACCCTTCTGCTACAGGCTGCATGGTTGTCCCAACCAGACTACTCAAGTCAGACCTAAGCAGAAGGCGTCTAAGCTTAATGCCCCCATTAAGAAACAAAAATGGGCTGATAATCAGACACCTCAAGTCAGACCTAAACAGCAGGCATCTAAGCTTAATCTTTCCCTTGAGAACCAACAATGTGTTGCTAAACTAGCTCACACATCTCCAAGGGCACCTACCAGACAAGACTGGTACTTTGATAGTGGCTGCTCAAGACATATGACTGGGATGAGCAACCTATTGGTGGATCTTCAACCCCATGCCACCAGGTATGTGACATTTGGTGATGGAGCCAAAGGAGAAGTCAAGGGTGTTGGTAAGCTGGATTGTCTTGAAGTTCCAAAATTGAGTAATGTGCTATTAGTAAAAGGCCAAACTGCAAATCTCATCAGCATAAGCCAGCTATGTGACCAAGGATTCAATGTGAAATTTACTAGGGGAGGATGTGTGGTGTTGAATGGTTGCAATCAGGAAGTGATGAGAGGGGCCAGATCCAAAGATAACTGTTATCTATGGAAATCTAAAGACTCACTAGACTCCCCCAAGTGCCCCGTAGCCAAGGGAGAGCAGTAATTGAAGCTGAAACATGGAAGACTTGGACAACTTCATTTAAAAGGAATGAAGAAGATCATTTCCAAGGAAGCAATTAGAGGAATCCCATATCTGCCTTTGGATAAACGAACAGACTGTGGAAAATGTCTGATTGAAAGCTGTGAGTCATTGGCACCTATTGGTCATCATACAAATGGTGCGGTAGCAGGGGATAAACAGATGTGTGTAACATTGTCGTCTGCAGAAACTAAGTACCTAGCTTCTGGTAGCAGGTGGTCATCACTGGTATGGATGAACCTGGTGCAGACTGAGTACAATGTCACTCAGAATGTCATGACATTGGATGCTACTCAGTTTGACAATGGTAGGGGCAAAGAGGGAATGTGCTCTTTTGAGAAATTGTAGACACTAATGATGTTAGTTAGCTACTGTTTAGTAAGTCAACTTATTAAACAATTAAGAGTGCACTCTGAGTGGTCAAAAATTAATAGACATTACTCGTGCAACAAGCGTTCCCTATTCCATCGCTTCAACTTTCAGGCTTGCAAACCCTCTCCCAAAGAAACTGTTCAACTCTCCTTCGAGATATTCAACATGGCAGACCAATCCGATTCCACCTCCTACACGACCCTGTCCGATTCCCCCAGCACTGAGTCGTGCAACCCTAACCGGGAGGACTCTGCTGCTAACGCTGTAACTTCTTCTCATACAAGAAGACCGAAAGAAACGGTCTCCGGATTCTCCTCAGCAATCGCTCTTGAAGAACCAACCAGGGAAGGCTCGAGGTATGTGCATAATGCCATTGCAACTATTGTCACGAAGATACTATCTGGTGATCAGAATGTTCCTGGGGTTTCCGTTCCCTTGAACACTATCATACCTGATAGAGTTGCATGTCAAGAAAACGCAGTCATCTTAAGAAAGAATGTTTCTGACGATGCTGAGCAACCTGATGCTCATGAGGGTTCAAGGATTGAAAAAACCTTAGACAATGTGGGAGGTGAGAAGGTCCATGTCACTCAAGATGTCAGTGACAACCCTAATGCTAACACAGTGAATCTGGAAGAGTTCTCTGATAATGAACTGTTGACCTCAGTTGTCCCTAGCATAGCAAAAAGGGTTAGCACTAGGAGGGAGAGAAAGACTGTGGTGCAGAGGTCCCCAACTAGGGAGGTTGATGTGACAACTTCTCCCAAGCAAAAGGTGACAGAGAGTCCCCTCAAAAGGAAAGGACATGGACCTGCAAAAGCTTGGAGCAAAGAGATGCCCAAGAAAATGAAGACCAAGGCTGTTGTGGTGGAGTCTGATTCAGATGTCCCCTGTGATGTCACAACATCCCTGTCTAAGAAGAAGCCAACCACTAGCAAGTTGGTTGCTAGTGTTCCAGAGGTACCTATTGACAATGTGTCATTTCATTTTGCCTCTAGTGTGAACAGGTGGAAGTATGTCTATCACAAGAGGCTGGCCTTGGAGAGGGAACTGGCTCAGAATGCCTTGGAGTGTAAGGAGATTGTGGACCTTATTAAAGAGGCAGGGCTAATGAGAACTGTGACTTAACTCCCAAAGTGATATGAGACCTTGGTGAAGGAGTTCATTGTCAATGTGTCTGAGAAATGTGCAAATGGGAAGTCCAGAGAATTCAAAAAGGTCTATGTGCGTGGCAAGTGTGTGACCTTCTCTCCTTCAGTAATCAATCTGTATTTGGGAAGAGCTGATGTAGTGCAACCAGAGCTTGAAGTGACTGACAACAGAATCTGTCAAGTCATCACTGCAAATCAAGTCCGGAAGTGGCCTCTTAAAGGGAAGCTGGTGGTCAGCCAACTCAGTGTGAAGTATGCCATGCTACACAAAGTTGGAGCTGCCAACTGGGTGCCCACAAATCACAAGTCAATTGTGTCTGTGATGCTTGGAAAGTTCATCTATGCTGTTGGAACCAAGGCAAAGTTTGATTATGGTACCTACATCTTTGATCAGACCATGAAACATGCTGGGAGTTTCAGTGTGAAGGGACCTATAGCATTTCCTTCTCTCGTATGTGGCATTGTGCTGAATCAATTCCCAAACATCTTGACAGACAATGACTTTGTGAAAAGAAGAGAGAGTCCATTGGCCTTCAACTACAAACTGTTCCTGGGTAAGCATGTCCCTGACATTGTCATGACATCTGGAGAAACATCCAATGTTGGCAACCAACCAGATAAAGCTGCTGTCATTGCTGTGCTCAGAGAGACTTGCAAAGAGCTGGAGGTTAGGAAGCTCGCCTTGGAAAAGCTGATTTTTCAATTGGAGATGTCTGTTGAGGATACAGATGGAGCTGCAAGGCAAAGCTCAGAGGGTGAGAAGGAGGCCAATTCTGATGATGGCACTAATGATGAGGCTGATGAATAAATCAAGTCTGTAATTCTGTCATTTATGTGTAATTCTGTTTATGTTATGTTGGTCTGTAATTTAAAGTGTTGCTTTGGCAACATTTTTGACAAAAAGGGGGAGTAACACTTGTGATGCCCCCAGGACAACAGATTGTTTTGTTAAAACAGATATTCAAGACAGATTCAAGATCCTCTACTCTGCAGCTGATGTTCCACTTCTATGAGAGTGAGTATTTGTATGTGTGCTGCAGTTAGAAGTTTTTATTTAACTTCTGTATGTGTGCTGCAATGTGAAGTTTTTATTTAACTTCCATTTGTGTGAGTGTGCTGCTACTCTGAGTGTATTAGCTAGGTTAATTTCCTGCTAGATGTGTGTTTTCCGCTGCTATGGACTCTGTTGTGAGACCAAAGTGTTTTAGCCAAAAATTTGCCAAAGGGGGAGTTTGTAGGTGTTTAATTGGCTGCATTGTATGGTAAAACACTAGCTGGATTCTAATGTCTTGACTGATGTCATGACATGCTGTGGAGGTGTTTGTTTGACTGCATTGTATGTTAGAATATCTAGCTGTACTCTGATGTCTTGGCTGATGTCATGACATACTTGAGTAGTATACTGCAGAATTAGCTAATACAGGATTTATTGAATGTCAAACTGGATGTCATGACATTCATCCTCGTCAGCAGATACTGAGGAATAGAACAATTGGTGTTCTGTTAGAACTCTGTATTTATTTTCAGTCTGGTTATCAAGGAAATACCAGACCTGGCATAAGGCCTACTGTCTGAATGTCAAACTGGATGTTATGACATTCATCATTAACAACATATACTGAATAATAGGCAGAGTGGTTTTCTGCTACACTTCAGTATGTATCTCAGTCTGTTCTTCAGGAGGATAACAGACCTTACATAAGGCTAATTGTGTAAATGTCAAATTGGATGTCTTGACATTTATTAATGTACGCTGATACTGAGGTATGGACAGATTGGTCCTGTACAGTTCAGCAAATTTGTACTGTCTGTTTTTAGGAAAAACAGACTTAGCATATGGTCCTTGATTTGGATGTCAAACTGAATATTGTGACATTCATTCCTGACAGCGTATGCTATATTGTAGGTTGTTTAGTTTTTCTGTTTCAGCATTTTTCTCAGGCTATTCTTCAGGGATTCAACAACTGAGAGAAAATCCAGGAAACCAACAACCAAGCTACAATTAATGAACCTAACAAATAGCCTATTTGTTAGTAACCTAGATGTGGAATTTAGGGGAACTCGCGTGACCTTAATTTCAGGAAAATACAAGTACAAGGCCCAAGTGCTGCAATATAAAAGGATGGCAATCCTTCATTCAGAACTAGGGATTTTAGGCGTGAAGATTGAGTGTGTCCATCATACTTCACTGCTGTATTTTTGTGTGCCTTGTATTAGACGTATCTTGTAAGCCAAGCTATTATCACGTAGATGATTGCAATTGTATAGGGTGTTCATTGAGTTGTAAGTGTTGTGTCACTCTAAGCTTTTAAGCGTGAGTGTTGTGTATCTTGATTAAAGCTGTTAAGCACAATCAAGAGTTGTTTGAAGTGTGACTTCATAATTCTCTTTAATATTGATTAAAGGTAGTAATCACTGAGGTGATTGAGGGGGAGTGAGTAGGAACTCTGGTCTTAGTTTAAGATTGAAATTGCATTGGGTAGGTATTAAGTGATAGGGTTAAACAGTTGGTTTAAGGTCTGAATTAATACTACTAATAGTGAATTTCCTCCCTGGCTTGGTAGCCCCCAGACGTAGGTCATGTTGGACCGAACTGGGTAAACAATCACTTGTGTTATTTACTGCACTTACATTTTAAGTTCTGCATAATTCTTGTCTGCGCAGAATTTGATGTCATAACAACCCTTATGACATCGGAAGTCTGTTAACTAGAATTTCAGTCATGATCATATATACTCAACACAATCAACTATACATGCCTAATCGAAGAACCGATTACTTGTTCCTCATTTACAATTTTTTGTTATGCTATATCACCACCACAAAATATTCTCAATAGTCACATCGTGACAACTAGTCGGTTTAAGGAATAAAAGAATAAGGATCAGTACAAAGGTGTCA
The DNA here is from genome assembly GCF_024323335.1 of Lathyrus oleraceus. Classification (NCBI taxonomy): domain Eukaryota; kingdom Viridiplantae; phylum Streptophyta; class Magnoliopsida; order Fabales; family Fabaceae; genus Lathyrus; species Lathyrus oleraceus. The sequence goes on along the minus strand of NC_066579.1, from coordinate 428,045,844 downwards.
TACGGTGAACTGACTTGGGGTGTTTTGCTTTTTATCGCAATGTCGCGGATAGCAAGAGTCGCCACCGACTTTTCTTTTATCCAATAAGGAAAGGTGGAAAAGAACAGGAAAGACCTCAATAGATTTTGGGTTCGGGAGGTACATTATACAAAGGGAAGGTGTTAGCACCCTTTGTATCCATGGTTATCCATGGGCTCTTAATTGCTGGATCACTTATATTTTTGTCTGAAAAGTGTTGGTGAATTGTTTAAAAAATGTATCGAAAGGAGAGTTTAACTTTGTAATGATTCTCGTATGAATGTATACAAAGTATTTATCTCGTTTGATTTTGAAAACGGTTTAGAAAAATGTAACTTGGTAATGATTCTAGTATGAATGTATACCAAGTGGTGATTTTCTAGGACTTGCAAAGGGTGAGGGGTGGAAAATGTTTTAGGTTATGATCCAGCAATTGAGAGTTATACCTTCCTAAGGTCGTTATGAACGTTTCCTATCCTTATGGGGGGTAAAACTGTCCTTACTATTGAGAAGTAAGTAATTTTACCCTTTGGATGTTTAAGGGTCATCGTAGGGTCATCGATAGGTCATTGAAGGCAACAGTTGTAAGGATACCTTAGCATTCGAAGGGACGATCATCATTTAACCGTAGGCTACACCGAAGGGTCATCGAGGGACGAAATCATATATTCGAAGGCAACATCCGAGGGACTATGATTTATTTTATGATGATTTAATCGAAGGGCCATTGCTAAGTGTATCCCCACATTCGCGGGACATGACCGTGGTGCCGTAATATCGTAAGGCAAAAAAGAGAGGTCCAAGATCACATATTTAGAGGCCGTATTTTACAATCGATTAGGTAATTAGGATGAATCTCCACATTAAAATCAATACATTAAAATTAATATATTAAAATTAATACATTAAAATTAATTAAACAATTTAGGGTGGATCTTCATAAGGGTATCCCACAAATAAAGTGGAAGGCCTAAACAGCACTCTTTTCCTAGGATATGTGAACCTTTACAAAATTCAGCAAACGGGTTAGAATACCAATCAGGGTGCAATCGAGGATTACACCGCAAAAGAAAACACAGCAGCATGAATGTCAGGCAAAACAGTGCATAATTAACATAGGATAGATCAGGTTACGCATAGGACATAACAAATATCAACGGCTGTCCCGTTCGCCTCTGCCTCGCCTAGCGAGGGCCTAGCGAATGCTCGCTACATGCTCGCTTAGCGATGTGCTAGCGAGCGGCTGCGGGTTTTGAATTTCAGAACAATATGATCTCAGCATGTTGCATGCCTTATTGCATTCAATTACAGAAAAAATATGGTCAAACACTCAGGATATCCAGGCGTACTGGAATTCACATGCAAAGTCTAATTACATATCCAAAAATTCAATCATGATGCATTATGTATTTAGAGATTTACAAATTGGAAGCATAAAACAATAATGATACACAAACCTGTTTGCAATGGAGTGGTAATGCTGAATTGGCAAGTCACTTTTGGTATCGGGTTGAGTTGGGCGGCGGTAACTTCGGTGCGGATGAGCGGCCGTCAGGGTTTCTTCACTCCGACTTCTCTGGGCTACTCTCCGGGGTTGCTATGCCAGGGTTTCCGTCCTTTTTCGTCCTCCCCTTTTCGTTCTGGAGTTGGGGTATTTATAATACTCCTTTGATGACCTAATGGGCTCAGAATGAAGCCCGAAATTTTCTGTTGTCTGTCAGCTTCGCTAGGCGAGCGTGTAGCGAACGTGTAGCGAACGTTCGCTAGGCGAGCGTGTAGCGAACGCGTAGCGAACAGGCCAGTTTGGGCCATTTTCTGGATTGGGCCATTCGTGAGCTGGGCCTTTGTTCCTTTAAGATCAGTGTCATAAAAATGAGTCGGAGTGCCCTGAAAAATGCCTTGAAATACTAATGGGCAAATTTTGGGGTATGACAGCTGCCCCTGTTCGATATTCTTGAACCGAGAGAGTCAGAATGGTATGTACTCCATTCGTGGTCTGGAGGTGGAAGATTATTGAACACTTAGAATGCCCCAAAAATTTGCACTTGTCAAGTAGTTAGTCTTGATGGAGATGGGCTTAAAGATGCCATCTAGGAAGTTTGATGATGAGAGCTTCAGAGTACGTCGTACGTTAGAAGATATCTGAAGTCATGGGTGTCACTGGGTCATACGCTAGACCGTATAGTGAGTCATTCATTAGGCCGTCGGCTTCACTGGGGAGTTAGAATGGGTCATACGCCGCTGGGGATAACAGATCAGAATGGATCATACGCTAGATCGTATCTGAGTTGCAGAATGGGCCGTCTGTTAGGCTGTATCTGACGAAAAGTAGTCGTACGCTAGACTACACCTCGGGATGTACCGTACGCTAGGTAGTATCTGAGGAATGAAGATCCGAATGGGTCGTACGCTAGACCGTATTGTTGGAGGAGTAATATGCTAGGGATAAAGGATCAGAATGGATCGTATGCTAGATCGTATCTGCACGCAGTTCGAGCCGTCCGTTAGGCTGTATCGTTACTGGGGGTGAAGGATCAGAATGGATCGTATGCTAGATCGTATCTGAGTTGTAGACTGAGCCGTTCGTTAGGCTGTACCTGATGATGAAGGGGGTAGTCATATGCCAGACTACACTTCAGAATGTACCGTACGCTAGGTAGCATTTGAGGCCTTGAAGGTCCAAATGGGTCGTATGCTAGACCGTATTGGAGTTGTTGAAGGTCGGAATGGATCGTACGTTAGATCGCATCTGAGTTGAATGAGTCATATGTTGAGCTGAATCAGAATGAACCGTACGCTAGGCTATATCTGATAGTATTTGTATATGTTGTATTTGCAATAAATGTCTGGGATGAACTTATAGATGCCATCGTTAGGAGGATGTCATAATGAATGTTGACATGGAGTATATCTGAAAGATGTAGTTGAATCCTGAATGTAATTGATAAAGTTGTCCGTCTGAATGGACCTTTGTTTTGATTGTATCAAGAGGATAGTTAACCTGAAAAATAAAGTTAGCTTCATGCCATGTCATGATGCATGAGATGCAAATGTTGTATGCATGCGTGTGCTGTGAAATGATGTAATGAATGAATTATGCATCTGAAAAGTTCTTCCTGAGGACTCTACTGGGGAAAACAAATCTCAATCTTCTGGTTGGGAGATACTGGTATCGACGACCCTTTCTTAGCCGGGGATGCTTGATTTCTGTCTGATGGTAGAAATGTTCAACAGAAGCCTGGCTGGGGGTGGAAGAGATGACCCATTTGTCTAGTAATGCCACTCTCTTCTGGGAATGACTGGCTTTGCTGGGGAATAGGATCAGCAACGGATTCATTGGAAAGCATGATTAGACCTTCTCCTCGATCCTGAAGCCTAGTAGTAATCGCTATTTCTATTTTATGCACGCATTTTTGGTAAACATCGATCATATCCAAATGCATATATTAATTCGAATTAAATCAATGGACGTTTACGCAAACAAAACAGACAAAGTAAAAAAAGAAAACAAAATCATCTTTTAGGAAATAAAATTGTATTGATTTTGAAAGAGGGCCTATAAACAGGCAATTCGTGTACAAAGAGACAGAAATCCTAGTAAGAGGAAATTGTCGAGAAAACAAAGAGAAAGCTATGCCGAAAACGTCCTATTGACTTTAATTCCACTACTGCCATTATGTCTTCAAACCTCTCATCTCCTGCTGTCGGATAGAAGTGATTAGCTTGTTCAGTCCTTTGAACTTGGATGAAGCTGTCTGAGAACGGGACATAGTCATACCCTTTGATCCCTAATTTTTGCCTGGACCGCCTTTTCAGGTTTTCAATCCACCAGGATACCCCTTTTTGCCCAAGCCGCCTTTTCAGGTTTTCGACTTGCCGGGTGTACATTTTTTTTATATATATCCCTAAATTTTGCCTGAACCCTTTTGGTTCGCCGGGATGCCCTTACTTTTGCCTAGGTACGTCGACCTAGCAGATCTCTTTTATGCGTAGTATTTTTTGACTATGTCTGCGTTCACGGGATGTGGGAAGCCTTCGCCATCCATCGTAGCAAGTATCATGGCTCCACCAGAGAATACTTTCTTAACCACAAATGGCCCTTCGTATGTGGGAGTCCACTTGCCTCTGGGATCACCTTGTGGTAGAATGATACGCTTGACCACCAAGTCGCCGATTTGATACACCTGTCTCTTGACTCTTTTGTTAAATGCCTGGGTCATGCGCTTCTGATATATCTGTCCATGACACACAGCCGCAAGTCTCTTCTCATCGATCAAGTTTATCCGGTCGAGTCGAGTCTGAATCCATTCATCTTCATCTAAGCCCACCTCTTTTATGATTCTTAGAGAGGGAATCTGGACTTCCACTGGTAAAACGGCTTCCATTCCGTAGACTAAAGAGAAAGGAGTTGCTCCTGTCGAAGTGCGTACTGAAGTGCGATAACCGTGAAGAGCAAACGGTAACATCTCATGCCAGTCTTTGTACGTCATCGTCATCTTTTGTATGATCTTCTTGATATTCTTATTAGCAGCTTCTACAGCGCCATTCATCTTTGGTCGGTACGGAGAAGAGTTATGGTGCTTTACGTTGAACTGCGTGCAGAGTTCAGTAATCATCTTGTTGTTCAAATTAGTACCATTGTCAGTAATAATTCTTTCAGGAACGCCATATCGGCAAATGAGATTATTCTTGACGAATCGTGCCACCACATTCTTGGTGACAGAAGCAAATGAGGTTGCCTCTACCCACTTTGTAAAGTAATTAATAGCAACAAGGATAAAGCGATGTCCATTAGAAGCAGTAGGTTTAATCTCTCCAATCATGTCAATGCCCCACATCGCAAAAGGCCAAGGGGCTGTCAACACGTTTAGTGGAGCAGGAGGCACATGTACTTTGTCCGCATAGATCTGGCACTTATGACAGGTTCTGGAGTGACGGTGGCAATCAGCTTCCATGGTAGACCAATAATACCCTGATCTCAGAATCTTCTTGGCCATCGTATGCCCACTAGAATGAGTCCCAAAAATACCGTCGTGCATATCTCCCATAATCTTTTCTGCTTCCTTTTTATCCACACAGCGAAGCAAAGTCGAATCATGGTTACGTTTGTATAATACTCCATTACTCAAAAAGAATTTAGCAGAGAACTTCCTCAGGAATTTTCTGTCATTGATAGATGCCCCCTCAGGGTACTCCTGAGTTTCTAAATATCTTTTTACTTCGTAGAACCAAGGTTTCTCTTCCACTTCATCAGTATTAAGCTCATAACAATGTGCTGGTTCATCCAATCGCTCAATGGTGATCATGGGAGCTTCATTGTCCCATTTGACTCTGAACATAGATGACATGGTAGCCAATGCGTCTGCCAACTGATTCTCTTCTCGTGGGATATGTTCGAATGTAATCTCTCCAAAGTATGGGATTAGTGACAACACCTTCTCTCGATAAGGGATGAGATTCGGATGTTTAGTGTCCCATTCTCCTTTGATCTGACTGATTACTAATGCTGAGTCTCCGTACACACTCAAAAACTTGATCCTTAGGTCTATGGCAACTCTGAGTCCCAAAATACATGCTTCATACTCAGCCATATTATTGGTACAATCAAAACATAGTCTAGCAGTGAAAGGCGTATGGCAACCCCTGGGAGAAATAATTACGACACCAACACCGTTGCCCAACGCATTAGAAGATCCATCGAAAACCATAGTCCATCGGGATCCCGGTGCGGGTCCTTCATCCGGTCCATGTTCTTCATGATTGGTAACAAACATGACATCTTCATCTGGAAACTCAAAATTCATAGATTGGTAATCATCCACCGCTTGATGAGCCAAATGATCAGCTAGCACGCTTCCTTTGATTGCTTTCTGAGTAGTATACTGGATGTCATACTCTGTTAAGATCATCTGCCATCTTGCTATTCTTCCGGAGAGAGCGGGTTTCTCGAATATGTATTTGATGGGATCCATCTTAGAAACCAACAAAGTGGTATGATTCAACATATACTGTCTTAGTCGGCGAGCAGCCCAGGCCAAAGCACAGCAAGTTCTCTCGAGCAGTGAGTATCTTGTTTCACAGTCGGTAAACTTTTTACTAAGGTAGTATATGGCATGCTCTTTTCGACCAGACTCGTCATGTTGCCCCAATACACACCCCATTGAATTTTCTAATACGGTCAAATACATGATTAGAGGTCTTCCTTCAACGGGCGGTACCAGAATCGGAGGTTCCTGGAGATACTTCTTGATTTTGTCAAAAGCTTCTTGACATTCGTCATTCCATATCATCTCTTGATTCTTCCTCAGTAGTTTGAAGAGGGGTTTGCAGGTGGCGGTCAAATGGGAGATAAATCGGGCAATGTAATTCAAGCGTCCCAAGAAACCTCTGACTTCTTTATCTGTACTGGGAACTGGCATTTCTTGAATAGCTCTCACCTTGGCCGGGTCAACCTCAATCCCTTTACCACTGACAATAAAGCCCAGGAGTTTGCCGGACCTTACCCCAAAGGTGCATTTGTTCGGGTTCAACCTCAACTTGTATTTCTTCAACCTCTCGAACAGTTTGTATAAATGATCGAGATGCTCTCCCTCAGTATGAGATCTGGCTATCATGTCATCCACATACACTTCTATTTCATGATGGATCATATCATGGAACAAAACCACCATAGCACGCTGGTACGTTGCCCCTGCATTCTTTAAACCAAATGGTATTACTTTATAACAGAACGTGCCCCATTGCGTCACAAACGTAGTTTTCTCCATGTCCTCAGGCGCCATCTTAATCTGGTTGTAACCTGAGAATCCATCCATGAATGAGAACACCTTGTATTGAGCGGTGTTATCTACCAGAACATCAATGTGCGGAAGTGGAAAGTCGTCTTTGGGACTCGCTTTATTCAAATCTCTGTAGTCTACACACATTCGCACCTTGCCATCCTTCTTTGGCACTGGTACCACATTAGCAACCCATTGAGGATAAGAAGTAACAGCCAGAAAACCTGCATCAAATTGTTTCATCACCTCAGCTTTGATTTTCTCAGACATTTCAGGACGCATGCGACGAACCTTTTGCTTAACAGGACGACAATCTTCCCTCGTTGGCAGCCGATGTACTACTATATCAGTATCCAGTCCTGGCATGTCGTCATAAGACCAAGCAAAAATCTCTACATAGTCATGTAACATCTGAATCAACCTTCTTTTGACACTGTTTTCCAAGTCGGCTCCTATTTTGACTTCTTTCTTATTTACTTCAGTACCCAGATTTACAGTCTCAACTGACTCCTCGTGTGGCTGTATAGTCCTTTCTTCCTGCAGTAACAGTCTGGCAAGTTCTCCCGGTACTTTGCAATCTTCCTCACTTCCATCCTCGGCTTGGTAGATCGGATTTTCAAAGTCATAATGAACAGTAGTAGAACTATTGTCAACAGGATCCAGAGTGGATATGGATCTGCAATTCGTTACGTGAGTGTGTGTAAGAAAACATAGCTCGTTTGGAAGATGACAGAAAAGACAAGGAGCGCAATATTTGAATGCAAAAAGTCCATTGATTTATTGAATATGAATATGCTTATGAAGATGACAAAACCCTTAACAAATTAGCTATTGTGCCCCGGGCATAGACACAACGCTTGGAGAAGTTCAATTGTAAAAAAACAAAAATTTGCAACACTAAAATAGACAATAACAATTACTCCTGACTAAAGGAAATCGGGATAGTGTCTTCAGCCTTCCAATTATTGAGTCCGTCACCAATTGTTGGGAAAATCCAGCTATCCAGGTCGCAATCGCTGTCAGCATCTTCTACAGCATTAATTTGACCCTTGTCAGAGCTGAACCCCAGGCCAAATTTGTCAGACTTGTACGGTACGTCGATCAATTGACCCCAGCCAGTACGACCACCATCTTCAACCACGGCTTGCGCGTCCTTCAGAGAAATCATAGCAGGAGGAGCACGAATAACCTTGGGTACACAGGAAGTTGGCTTAAGGACAGGATTGGTCGGAGGAACTACTTCAAATGACTGACACGGAGTCTCAATGAATTCACCATCCATCTCGACGTATCTGAAGGTATGCACACTACTGACAATGTACTCTTCTTCTCCACACACGGTGACAATTTTGCCCTCTGTGGGATACCTCAGCTTTTGATGGAGAGACGAAGCTACAACACCTGACCCATGAATCCAAGGGCGTCCCAGTAAGCAGGAATAGGCAGGACGAATGTTCATTACATGGAAGGTAGTATTAAAGACTTGAGGCCCTATCTTGATAGGGAGGACTACTTCGCCATGGACAACACTCTTCGCACCATCGTAAGCACGTACCACAATGTCACTAGGTTTCAGTTCGATGCTTTTACAGTCCAGCTTATCCAGCACAGCTGTTGGTAGCACATTCAAGGAAGAGCCATTATCGATCAACACATGAGACAAAGTGATTCCCCTACACTCAATGGAGATATACAGGGCTTTATTGTGATTCTTTCCCGCTGGTGTCAGGTCAGCATCGGAAAAGCCTAGGCCATTGTCAACAGCCAAGTGAGCAACATAATGTTCGAACTGATCGACAGATGTCTCCTGAGGTACATGAGCGGTCTTCAAGAATTTTATCAATGCATTGGCATGAGGTTCAGAAGATAACAGCAAGGATAACATTGAGATCTTAGACGGGGTATGCCCCAACTGTTCTACAACATCAAAATCACTCTTGCGAATGATTTTCAGCACTTCTTCCATTTCTTGTTTGGCAACATCTTCGGGAGTAACTTCGACCGGTGTCTCTGACTGAGAAGGATTGACTGGTTCCTTTCCTCGAGTTTCAAGGACAGGAGGTGAGATTTCTGGAGAGAAGATCCTTCCACTTCGAGTAATTTTACTAGTCCCAACGATGCCATTAGGGTTAGTAGAATTGTCAATTTGCTTTACGCCATGGACGTAAACATCACCGCCATAATTCCACGGAATAGCTTTGCTTGAGGAATACGGGATCGGGCCAGGTGCAGTGATGATTAGGGGAGCAACCCTGGGCTCAGCAGTAACCTTCACAGGCGCCCTGGTAGCAGTAATCTTCACTGGAACTTTGGACCTAGCAATCACAGATATTTCTTCAATAGGGTTTTCCGCCTTAGGAATCCTTTCGAAGAGAACTGTACGATCGTCCATCAGCCGTTGAATACCATTCTTCAATTCCCAACAATCATCTGGTTGGAATATACAGAGATTGCAATCTTCAGCACAACCTGGAAATAAACCAGCTTGCAATAAATTCCTCTTTATGATCGGGAGAGGAGATGTTAAGTCTGCCACATTGGAAATGTGAGAATCGTCATCCATAGCATTAACAGTCTTGTCATGGTTAGGCATAGGAGCAGTGATGACATTAGGAGTCTCCGGAGGCTCAAACTCAATTTCTCCAGCTTCGATCATATCCTGAATCTTATTCTTCAATGACCAGCAATCGTTTGTATCATGCCCGGGGCTATCGGAGTGATATGCACACCTGGCATTGGGATTATAACGAGAAGAGGTAGTGTTGGGATTTGTAGGAGGATCTCTAAGGGTGATCAAATTTGCCTTTAGCATTCCCTGCAGTGCCTGTGCCAAGGTCATATTGATCCTGGTGAACTGCCTTCTTGGCCTGTCTTGTTTGGGCTGGAAGTTTTGAGATGGTGGTGCTGCAATCGTAACTGCTCCAATGTCGTGGTCACGGTTTTTCTTGTTACGACCCTTTTGACCGTACACAGCATTTGATTCATTCCTCCCCTGATAGGACCTTTTGGTGCTTGCAGAGGCAGCCGCCTGTATCTTTCCATTTCGGATGCCGCTTTCAACACGTTCACCTGTCAATATAAGTTCAGTGAAACCTGATGAAGAACTTCCCAGTAGATGGCTGTAGAATGGGCCGGTCAGTGTGCCCATGAACATATCCGCCAATTCTCTGTCAGTCATAGGGGGTTTGACTCTGCCAGCCAAATCTCTCCACTTTTGAGCATATTCTTTAAAGCTTTCTTTAGATCCCATAGTCATATTCTACAGCTGTAGCCGGGTAGGCGCTAGTTCAGAGTTATACTGGTACTGTTTATAGAAAGCTGTTGCTAAATCAGTCCAGGTGCGGATGTCAGAGCTCTCGAGCTGATAATACCATTCCAACTGTGTGCCAGACAGGCTCTCTTGGAAGAAATGGATCCATAGCTTCCTGACAGTGGTATGCGGCTGAATCTTTCTCACATAAGCTCTCAGATGCATCTGAGGACAGGACGCACCATCGTACTTAGTGAAAGTGGGGATTTTGAATTTGCGAGGAATGGTCACATCAGAGACCAGACCCAAACATTCGAAATCCAGACCGGGCGCCTTCTGACCCTCCATAGCTAGCATATGTTCTTCCAGCAACTTGTACTTATCATCTCTTGGAGAGTACTGTTCATTTTCATAATCTTCATCGTCGTCCTCAGGGTTGAAGAGATCGACATTCTCCTCTTCTGAATCATTCTCTGTTTCCTCTTCTGGACCATTCGGGATCCCAAACTTGACTCCTGCGGCCTGTCCTTTACGCCTTCTTCCCGGGTTAATGAAACTCACAGCTTTCTTGTCTTTCTTCTTTTCGAGCAAAAGAGCCTTCAGTTCCTCCTTCCCCTTGGATAAGCTTAGCATCATCTCCTTGAATTGAGCATTCTGAGTCTGGAGATCCTTGACAGTTTGTTCGAGATCCATTTTTCTGTTTGTAATGAAGACCGTGAGAACATTGAACTTGTAGAATACCTGTTATGCAGTGTTATGTTATGCTATGCAATGTATGAAATGTTTTCAAGGACTTTTGGAATTTAACTTTGCGTAAATCACCAACAAGAGAGACATGTTTATTGCTAATTTCTTTGACCAATGTTCATTACAAAAGGAATAATAATAAAAATACAATGAAAGCTCAAGTCTCCCAGGGGCGGCTTCTTTTTGGGCGAAGATACGCATTGAGTCTTCGTTCCTCATTAAGCTGACTGGTAAGTTCTAACACTTTCTTCCTTTCTGCGACGAACTGAGTCTCGAAAGTATCCCTTTCTTCTCTCAACTGGATCCAGGATCTCTTTAGTTCCTCAACATTGGTAGGCATATCCGGATAAGGAATGATCTGAGGAGCACCTCCTTCAGCTTCAGGTTCGACAATCTGAGGTCCGATTGCAAGATATGGCATGACAAGTTCACGAGCTCTGGCGCGTACCCATCTGAGATAAGGTTCCATAGGAATAGAATTTTTCTGTCCTAACGTACCTCTCTTCGCCATGCCCCAAGCTCGTACAAATCTTTGACGGAGGCCTTGGGAATCGTTGTCATAGTCGAACACAATGCCTTCGATGATCATTTCATGTGGACCATCTCTTCGAGCATAACCAAACTGTCGCAGAGCTAAAGCAGGATTATAAGTAATACCCCCTCTTATTCCTAGGAGTGGTACATTAGGGAACTCGCCACAACGGTCAATGATGGTAACATTTTCCTTGAACTGAGGACACCAACAGATGTCTGGGTGGGAGAGCGACATTATCCTTTGAGACCATTTCAAATTCTGCTCGTTCTTCAAGACTGATTGAGGAAGGTGCGAAATAAACCACCTAGACAACAAAGGTATGCAGCACATGAGAGTCCCTTGCTTCTTCATGGTACGAGTGTGGAGGGAATGCAAAATGTCTCCCAGCAAGGTAGGTACAGGGTTATGAGTGAGAAACATCTTAATAGCATTCATGTCTATGAATTGGTCTGGATTAGGGAATAACACCAAGCCATAGATTAGCAATGCCAGGATGTCTTCGAAAGCACGGACATTCATAACTTTTAAGAATTCTCGGGCCTTATTTGTCAGGAATTTGGCAAGTAAACCCTTAACTCCACTCCTTGTTACCCAATTAGCTTCAATGTCGGACTTCGTCATGTGTAAAGCTGCGGCAACTTCTTCAGACTTCGGAACCTTTTCTAAACCACTGAACGGTAGTTGATCAAGGATAGGTATCCCAAGCAGTCTGGAGAATTCTTCCAATGTGGGTACCAACTGATAATCTGGGAATGTGAAGCAATGATGTTTAGGGTCGAAGAACTGGAATAAAACTCTCATCATATCTTCTTTGAACCCAATGGTAACTAAATTGAGAAGAGAACCATGTTTCTTGATGAACTGGGCATGATCGGGGAGCTCTGACACTAAATTCTTCAGTTGAGGAAAGATTGCTACAAAATTGATCCGGATGGTCTTCCTGGGAGCCATAGCCTTACAAAACAGAGCAAAGTTAAATCCCTAAGTCCTTGAAATGGTTAGTACAATGTTATGATGTCATGATGTTATGATGTTATGAGGTTAAATAAATAACAAGCACAAGCAAGTCACACAACCATCATTCCTAGGTTTTAAGGCTTGCATGAGTTCCATAGGTAAGTACCCTCCCCACTGAAGTTTAGTTGGTTCAACCTGTCCTAGAATAGTAACCGGGTTCTAGAAGGATCTCAAATCACCGACCTTCCTTTAAGTCCACTTCAGTGCAACACCAAGTGGTTGACCGAAGCTTCCCTAAAGTCCAATCTCAAAGAGTGTAGTATCGAGTCTCAACCAACCCCAGTCGGAACCGAAGTCAGTTATCTCACTACTTTCTAATGGCCAGGATGAGTCAATTAGGGTTCTAAAGGTCTGGTTAATGCTTTAATGACACCACGCGGAAGCCAAATTTTTCCTCAAGTGAACATGAGGAACATCAGGACATCCAAAGTGTCACATTAACCGTAGCCATCATTTTAACCATTCCAGTATACGCCGGATAGTCGCGATGATCTATTGCTACTTACCTAAGGTACACTAGATCCGGGTGTAGGATCTTTCACTCGAGAATACCCAAGCAATCCCTTAAAAGTAAATCAGACAATTTTAAATAAGTGATCTTGTTTTTTAAGGTAACCTCTCTTGTAATCGTCCCCAGTAAAGTCGCCAGTTCTGTCATACGGTGAACTGACTTGGGGTGTTTTGCTTTTTATCGCAATGTCGCGGATAGCAAGAGTCGCCACCGACTTTTCTTTTATCCAATAAGGAAAGGTGGAAAAGAACAGGAAAGACCTCAATAGATTTTGGGTTCGGGAGGTACATTATACAAAGGGAAGGTGTTAGCACCCTTTGTATCCATGGTTATCCATGGGCTCTTAATTGCTGGATCACTTATATTTTTGTCTGAAAAGTGTTGGTGAATTGTTTAAAAAATGTATCGAAAGGAGAGTTTAACTTTGTAATGATTCTCGTATGAATGTATACAAAGTATTTATCTCGTTTGATTTTGAAAACGGTTTAGAAAAATGTAACTTGGTAATGATTCTAGTATGAATGTATACCAAGTGGTGATTTTCTAGGACTTGCAAAGGGTGAGGGGTGGAAAATGTTTTAGGTTATGATCCAGCAATTGAGAGTTATACCTTCCTAAGGTCGTTATGAACGTTTCCTATCCTTATGGGGGTAAAACTGTCCTTACTATTGAGAAGTAAGTAATTTTACCCTTTGGATGTTTAAGGGTCATCGTAGGGTCATCGATAGGTCATTGAAGGCAACAGTTGTAAGGATACCTTAACATTCGAAGGGACGATCATCATTTAACCGTAGGCTACACCGAAGGGTCATCGAGGGACGAAATCATATATTCGAAGGCAACATCCGAGGGACTATGATTTATTTTAGGATGATTTAATCGAAGGGCCATTGCTAAGTGTATCCCCACATTCGCGGGACATGACCGTGGTGCCGTAATATCGTAAGGCAAAAAAGAGAGGTCCAAGATCACATATTTAGAGGCCGTATTTTACAATCGATTAGGTAATTAGGATGAATCTCCACATTAAAATCAATACATTAAAATTAATACATTAAAATTAATACATTAAAATTAATTAAACAATTTAGGGTGGATCTTCATAAGGGTATCCCACAAATAAAGTGGAAGGCCTAAACAACACTCTTTTCCTGGGATATGTGAACCTTTACAAAATTCAGCAAACGGGTTAGAATACCAATCAGGGTGCAATCGAGGATTACACCGCAAAAGAAAATACAGCAGCATGAATGTCAGGCAAAACAGTGCATAATTAACATAGGATAGATCAGGTTACGCATAGGACATAACAAATATCAACGGCTGTCCCATTCGCCTCTGCCTCGCCTAGCGAGGGCCTAGCGAATGCTCGCTACATGCTCGCTTAGCGATGTGCTAGCGAGCGGCTGCGGGTTTTGAATTTCAGAACAGTATGATCTCAGCATGCTGCATGCCTTATTGCATTCAATTACAGAAAAAATATGGTCAAACACTCAGGATATCCAGGCGTACGGAATTCACATGCAAAGTCTAATTACATATCCAAAAATTCAATCATGATGCATTATGTATTTAGAGATTTACAAATTGGAAGCATAAAACAATAATGATACACAAACCTGTTTGCAATGGAGTGGTAATGCTGAATTGGCAAGTCACTTTTGGTATCGGGTTGAGTTGGGCGGCGGTAACTTTGGTGCGGATGAGCGGCCGTCAGGGTTTCTTCACTCCGACTTCTCTGGGCTACTCTCCGGGGTTGCTATGCCAGGGTTTCCGTCCTTTTTCGTCCTCCCCTTTTCGTTCTGGAGTTGGGGTATTTATAATACTCCTTTGATGACCTAATGGGCTCAGAATGAAGCCCGAAATTTTCTGTTGTCTGTCAGCTTCGCTAGGCGAGCGTGTAGCGAACGTTCGCTAGGCGAGCGTGTAGCGAACGTTCGCTAGGCGAGCGTGTAGCGAACGCGTAGCGAACAGGCCAGTTTGGGCCATTTTCTGGATTGGGCCATTCGTGAGCTGGGCCTTTGTTCCTTTAAGATCAGTGTCATAAAAATGAGTCGGAGTGCCCTGAAAAATGCCTTGAAATACTAATGGGCAAATTTTGGGGTATGACAAAAGGCATTAATGGATAAGGATTCCATACAAGTATTACAACTCCAACAGCTCTATTCCCAACGGGAAAAATGATGGACAAGGAAAATACACACAATAATTCAGAATCTTCAGTCCTATTGAAAAAACAACTTTAAACGTTGTCATAAACACACAAACACATATAATACTATTGAACTGTACAAATGTTGTGTCACTATGAATTTGTAAACTTTGCAACAACAATAAATTCATATTAGCAAAGAACAAAACCAAGGAATAAGTGCTCTTAATTCATTATTCTTTCTTAGGAAAGTTGATCACTTATAATCAAGTAGTATTAGGTTTACCACTATATGCGAGTTCGCGTTGAAGGGAAATCATGATATAAATAAAACGTAAAATAAAAATTTCCCTTAATTCGATTATGATCATGATCAATGATAGAAATGATTACATGTTGTGTTGATTAACACATTTAATGCAAAATCAGATGAATGATCAAAAGTGTTGGACAAAGAACAACGCCTCTATTCAGTGTATTCAATATCAGTGTTAGCTTATATGAATGTATTCCTTGATATATATATATATATATATATATATATATATATATATATATATATATATATATATATATATATATATATATATATATATATATATATATATATATATATATATAGAGAGAGAGAGAGAGAGAGAGAGAGAGAGAATACGGATAGGGTTCAAAACCAAATTTCATCAAATGAAAAAACTTATGCACAAGGGTTCTATTTATAGAATCTCTTGTATGGCCTGCAAGCTAAAAAATTCCACTTTAATGCACCATAGCTTATGATGTACTGTATTTAACTTAAGTGCACAATACCTGATGGTATTTCGTATTTCACTTAAGTGCATTATACCTTACAATGTTCTATAAATCACTTAAGTACACCGTACCTTATGATATTTCTTATATCACTTATTCATTCTATCTTTCATCAATATGTCCTTATGTGTGTGATCCTGTAGGTTTTCGTGATATTGACAATTATACTAATTCACACATTTAATATAATAAATAATGAGTAGTATCTAGAAACACATCACTGCTACCCAAGTCACTAAAAATATCACGTGATATGACAAGACCATTTTCTGATAATTAATGGATATAATTACTTTTTTTCCTCATGTATATATTGAACACAAGGCATATATTGTGCCACCCTTGTCCAATTCAATGTTAGGCCCTTAGACATATATCATGTTACACAGAATGGAAAAATTTCATATAGATCACTAATGTCTCTCAACATGATTTGTGGAGTTCCCGTCAATCATCTTTATGGTCATCCTGTTACAAACAACATTTGATTAACAATAAAGTACTCGACTCCACATCTAAGATCCATAGTGGTTTCGGGTCGAAGGGTGGTATCCACCATTATCATCTTGATAATAACTTATGATACTTACATAATATTCTATGTATTATTCTCATGGTGGGTCAATCAAGTATAAATATTACTCCTAAAATCCATACCTATATGAAGATTTGATAACTCTTTATCCATGATCCATGAGATGTGATCATCAACCTATCTACATAATAGTTTCAATGTTTTAATGTTATCTAACTTCACAATAAAGTTTGACTATGAAACTTTAATAATAATATCCTTATGTTTAATGGAATCTCATGATTAAGTTACACTTAACGTTTTATTAAACATACTAGTTATTGAAGGGACTTTATTGTTTTTGAAAAAACAAACATAACAAAGATATGTATTTAATTACTAATAAATAATTCGATAACATACCAAAACTAATTTCCTCTAAGTCTTACCCTAAAAATATCCCATAAGCACTATATCCAATCAGGCATACTGCTAATACCATAAATCTAGTATGTTAATCATGCTTTTGTTACGCAAAAGGCTTTGTCATTGGGTCAGTGACATTATCAAGTGTTGGCTCTTTGTATATCTTCACATTTCTACTATCTATTATCTCTCGAATGAGGTGATATCTCTTAAGTATGTGTTTGGATCATTGGTGAGATCTAGACTCTTTAACTTGTGTTATAGCATAATTGTTATCACAATAGATATTAATAAGATCCACAATGCTAGGGACTATGCCAAGTTCACTAATGAACTTTTTGATCCAAACAACTTCCTTTGATGCATTTGAGGCAACATTATACTTGGCCTCAATTGTAGAATCAATAATTGTATCCTGCTTTGAACTTTTCTATCTTACAGTGCCACCATTTAAGAAAAACACATAACCAGATTATGATATAAATTCATCCTTATCTTTCTAGAAGTTAGCATCAGTGTATCTAGTTACAACGAGATATTCATGACCTCCATATATCAATAATGAGTCCTTAATCCTTCTCAAGTACTTAAGGATATTCTTGACAACAATCCAATGAGAATTACTGAGATCAGCCTGATACATACTCATTGCACTAAAGCATATGAGACATCTAGTTGAGCACATAACATGGCATACATGATATATCTTATTGCAGATGCATATGGAATCTTATTCATGAGATCCCTTTCTTCATTTGATAAATGGGGTTGTGTTTTTGATAAACACAAGCCATGTTGCATATGTATGAATCCTTTCTTAGAATCAGGCCAAGCATCTTTTTGTGATTTGTCCTTGTATTTCCTGATTCCTGATATATAGTTTGCTTCACCGAAGTCTTTCATAAAAAATCATTTCCCTAACAAAGGTTTCACTTGCTATAAGGTAGGGACATTATTTCCAATGAGTAATATGTCATCTACATATAATATCATAAAGACAATCATGCTCCCATTAACCTTCTTGTAGACACAAGGCTCATATTTGTTTTTAATGAACCCATATTCTTTTATTGTTTCATCAAAACAAAGATTTCAACTTCTAGAAGCCTGTTTCAATCCATAGATAGATCATTGTAATTTGCATATCTTTTGGGATTCTTCCGGTATGTCAAATTCTTCAGGTTGTATCATGTACACATCCTGAAGAAGAATCGCATTAAGAAAAACAGTCTTGACATCCATCTGCCATATTTCATAATCATGATATGCAGCGATAACAAATAAAATCCAAACAGATTTGAGCATTACAACTGGTAAAAGGTTTCATCATAGTGTAAACCATGAATTTTCTTATAACTATTAGCAACCAATCTTGCCTTATAGGTATGTACCTTACCATCCATTCCAGTCTTCTTTTTTAATACCCACTTGCATCCTATAAGATTAATTCATACATGAGACTCTACCAAGGTCCAAACTTGGTTTATGTACATGTAATCCATTTCAGATTTCATGGCTTCTAGCCACTTCTCATACTCAAGATCAGTAATGGCCTCATGGTTGGGAACAAGTTCATCTTGATCCATGACCAATACATCACCTTGATAAGTTATGAGATATCCATATCTCCTAGGTTGGTTACGTATCTTGTTTGACCTACGTTAGTCTTGTTTTACTTGAGCAGGTTGCTCTTTCATAATTACTTGTGTTTCCTACTCTTGTTCCTCCATAGGTGTATCGATACTTAGTAATTCTTGAATTTCTTCAAGCGCCACTTTCCTCCCACTTATTCCTTTGAATATTAAATTCCTTTCCTAAGAATACTCTAATTCAAGCGACAAACACTTTTCCCTCAGAAGGATTGTAGAAGTAATGTCCTCTTGTTTCTTTAGAATACCCCACAAATAAGCATTTGTCATATCTGACCTCAAGCATAGTTGAAATTTGTCATTTCACATAAACTTCTCAACTCCAAATCTTCATGTAAGACATACGTGGTCTCTTATCACTCGATATCTCATATGGAGTCTTCTCAACCTTTTCAGATGGAACACGATTATGTGTGTAAGTTTATATCAATAGAGCATGTCCCCAAAAGGAGTTTGGAAGATCAACGTGACTCATCGTGGATCAAACCATGTCTAACAAGGTTATGCTTCTTCTCTCAAATACACCATTCCATTGTGATGTTCCAGAAGGAGTAAGTTGGATAGAATCCCACACTCTTTTAGATGCTCACTAAATTCAAGGCTTAAATATTCACCACCTCGATATGATCGAAGAATTTTAGTATTCTTCTTAGTTTGTTTTATACTTCATTTTTGTTTTTCTGAAACTTTTAAAAGGATTGAAATTTGTGTTTAATTAAATACACATAAGCATATATATTGTAATTATTAGTAAATGTAATGAAGTATTGAAAACCTCTTCTTCCTGGTGTGTTCAGTGGCCTACATAAATCAGTATGTATGAGGTACAAAAGATCATTATCCTTTTTCACCTTTTCCTATGAATGGGAACTTTATCATCTTTCCAATTAATCAAGATATGCATATCTAATATAATTTATAATCAAAAGAGTCCAAGAGTCCATCTTTATGGAGTTTGGCAATGTGTTTCTCATATATGTGGCCTAAGTGACAATGCAAAAGGTAAGTTAGATTTAAGTCGTTAGGTATCTTTTTAGTATTAATGTTATAAATAGGAATTTCAAGATCAAGGACATATAGTCCATTATTCATTTGTACAATATATACAATACATCATTCAAATGAATAGAGCAACAATTGGTCTTTATTATAAATGAAAACCAAACTTATCTATACATGAAATGAAAATAATATTCATGCTAATTACAGGTACATAATAGAAATTCTCTAACTGAATTACTAAACCACTAGGTAAAGTCAATACATAAGTTCCTACAACTAATGCATCAACCTTTGTTCCATTACCAACTCATAGATGAACTTCACCTTTTTCCAATTCTCTAATCCTTTTTAGCCCCTACACATTAGTACAAATGTGAGAATCACATCCAATATCCAATACCTATGATACAGAAGTAGATAAATTTATTTATATAACAAAAATACCCGAAGATGAAGTTTCTACTTCATTCTTCTTATATTCCAGGTACTTTAGACAGTTTCTCTTCCAGTATTCGGTCTTACCACAATATAAGCAAGTTCTCTCTTGGCTATACCTCTGATAGGCTTTAAATCATAATTAATAGGTTTGGATCTGATAACTTCCTTGCCTTTATCTTTACTACCCTGCTTGATGGGCCTTTTGTTCTACTTCTTTCCATTATTGACCATGAGAATAACCTTCCCTTTTGATTTTAGATTGTGCTAAGTAGTTCTCAACATGTATAGCAACTCTGGAATACTTTTGTCCATACCATTCATATTAAAATGAAGGACAAACTGAGTGAATCTCTCTAGCAAAAATTGTAGGGTTAAATCAGTGACAAGCTCTTTTTCTAGGGGGAAACCCAACCTTTTAATGTTCTCCACATACCCAATCATCTTGTG
Organism: Lathyrus oleraceus; assembly: GCF_024323335.1. Taxonomy (NCBI): domain Eukaryota; kingdom Viridiplantae; phylum Streptophyta; class Magnoliopsida; order Fabales; family Fabaceae; genus Lathyrus; species Lathyrus oleraceus. Next base: position 428,025,549 of record NC_066579.1, on the reverse strand, counting down.
TACATGGGGGCCTATAGGGGATCCCTCAACTATCTTGCCTTGAAAAATGGCTTTGGAAACTTCAAATCTCTCATGTGTATCCTGCTCTGATAGAGCATTTTCAGGTGTTTGATCATATCAAACACTACCATGTTCTCGTGTTGCTTTTGCAATTCAGAGTTCATGGTATCCACCATGAGGAAGGTAGTTTTATTGGCATCATCGACATGCTTCTTATAACCATATTTTCCATCCTTAGGAGAAGAACTAAGAGGATTCTCTTTAGGAACATGTGTCTATAAAACATATAATTGTTTCTCTTGTTTGAGGACAATCCTTGGGTTTCGGTACCATTGCATAAAATTTGTCTCAGACAATTTTTCCTTGTACAGGATTGGTCGTAAAATGTTGTTTGAAGTATTTCTTGACATGGTAATCTACATATAAGAAAAATCTAAATATATAAGTATCATTAAAAACAACATAATCAATTTGGCCTTTAATTAAATATGTTTCCACTATATTACTTAAACTAAATGACCCTTAACATTTGATTCATAAAATTCCATTGGAAGATTTTCTAGTGGATCGGGATCCATATTTCACTTTGTTTTAAGTAAGTTAGGTTTATTACACAAAAATTGGTTATTTACGTAGGATCTTCATCCAATTGCATCTAATTTAACTCTCGAATATTGTCAGTTGGGGGAATAACTCATTATTCCAATCCATCACATGGATTGTTTCCAACTCTTGCTTCTAATTATATATAATCTTATTATAGTTAGTTTAGTTAAGTTAAACTCAATGTTTTAGTGATTGGATATTACAAGTATCCCATCACACCTTACTTATATAAAACATTCATAATGCGTTAGGAGAAACCTACATTATTATATATTAGTCTTGATGAGTGATTTGGAAAGTAGAAACTTAATATTTACTTTGAGGGAATTTGTAATTAGTTTGATCTCACCGACTTATTTATCATATAAATTTTCTCTCACATGCATCAACATACATATAAAATGATACACTTATGGCCCCTAACACAATTGCTCTCTCAAGCCAATGAGATAACCAAAGGTAAACCTAATAATGATCCATGCTTCTCCAAGCCATATCTCCATGGTTGCCTTCCATTAATCATGTCTTCTTCTTTTATTCATTATATTACATAAAATAATACTGATTTTACATATGAGTGACTGAGATGAGAAGAGAGTATAGAGAAAGGCATGACACACATGTCGTATTTAAAAATCCCAAAAAAAAAATTTGACCGTCAAATTACAGCTTTAGTGTCCAAGAGACAATAAACCACAATAAGGCGCAACCAATGGCATATTACCTGGTCGAACTACATAAAGGTTGGTGTGACTGCGAAAAGTTTCAAGCCTTCGGTCTGTCTTTCTTCTATGTCATTGTGGCATGTTCCAGTATTATCCGAGATGCATTCTTGCATCTATCCATCATTTACAAGGTCATAAACTTATTTGGTCTCTACAACAATAGCTTCCAAGTGGTAACCACCTAGGAATATTGGCATACATATCAAGGGGATTTAATTTTCCACAACGAAACTATGAGAAGGAATAAAAAAGGTCACCCCACCAGCACATGTCTTAGAACCGAAATGGATATGATTGAAAAAATGGAAACAAAGTGTGGTATTTATCGTCTTAATAGTCACACACAAAAGTGTTATCCCAATGATGGAACAAGTTCTAGATAATAATTAATTATGTTGTTAAATTTTTTTGTAAACTTCAAATTTTATATTGATAACAACTTTTGGTTACAACAAAACAAACATCAACACGACTAAAACAACAACACAACCCACAAATACAAACACTTAACACTGCAAAAGATCTGATAGCATACAACAATCAAGATAATATCATATGTTACTGGCATCATATCCCTAACATGATTGACATTCTTAACTAGCAACCAACGATGCTGGATATCGTTAGTCTCATTCGCAATAGATATATACTTAAAAAGTATGTATATTCTTCTAACTATTTCACCATTTTTAATACATTTGAGTAACCAAAGGTTCAAGTTAGTCTCAAGTTTCCAAAAATTCCAATTACACAAAAAATGGATCTTGATTGGAGGCTTAGTTCTCAAATAAAAAACATGTCCATAAATACTCATGTTAGAATAAATGACCAAAAAGTTTAGGCAAAATTGAGACGAGGTTTGAGCAATTAGTTCATATGACACCTCTATTTATACACATTTTTGTCATAAGAACACTTCGATTCAATCGACGCGGCCTATTAAATTATAATATAATATTTTATTATATATCTTGAAGAAGAAAAAAGTAAGAAGAAGATATGTATGGCCAATAGGTGCGCCCTTTGAACCTCAAAGAGGCCGCACCAATTAGATTGGCGCGTCCATATAAAGACAGGAGTAGGTACCAATTTGTTTACGTGTGCTTTGTTGTTCAAGTGAATATGCCAACTGGTTCTAAGTGTCCTATACGAGTTTCAATTATTATTTTTTGTTTGAAACATGTGTATTATGGAATATATGGAGGCATTTTTGGTATAATGGGATTAAATGTGGGAAATATAGTTATTGGAGTAAAAAATTCGAAAAAATAATTTTGTTTCAAAACTTTTAAATTGACCAAATGCACTCCGATCATATAAAATTTGATTTCTACATAATCTCTTTATTGTTCACCAAAGTGTCTATAAACTACAAGCATGATATATGTTACAATTAAAAGAAGGGGGTTACTTTTTACATCCTTAGTGGTGCTCATGCACCATTATGAAAAACCAAAAATGCCCATAGAATTCGAATTCTGAGATAGATTTCTGAATACACCTCATTCCACACCCCATCCTTTAGTTAGTGAACCACACACCCTCGTTTTTCCAAAAACTAATACGAAATTAATTTCAAGAAATAATAAGAAAAAATATATGGAACTTTGTTTCTGAAAATTGTTGTGTTTGTCAAAACAGAAACATATGCAGAAAACGCAACATAGCATAAGTTAACAACAATCATTGTTATGATATACATTAAAAACCTATCATTATATAAAATATCATTAACGTAAATCCAACATTACATTTCATAATCAAGTGAAGGTTGGGGACGTTTCAACATCTTTAGAGAATATCTTCGATCGATCTTGCAACCTTCACATCCACCTTGATCAGACCTTTTAGTTTGTAACGGTGAAATGTACTCCATATAAGAATTAAAACTTCATCTATTTTTTAGCTCAAACTTTCTTAATTGTATCTTCCTTTCATTGTCAATCGAGGGTGAACAATAATAGAGCTTCACAACTCTTTGATTATCCAGACATGGCAACATATTCTCTAGTGTGTATTTTAAATCGACAAGAAGGATGATCTTTATGAACCTAAATTCAAGAGGGGGTCTCTTTTCGTTGAAGTAGATAAAAATGAGATATGAGTATTGAGATTTTATGTGTGTTTCTGATAACAAGATGAGGGCCACCCATATTTATACAAGTTTTAGATCAATATAGACCTTAAAAACCTAATCATGTTTCAGAGGATATTCTAGAGATATACTTTAAAATTCACCCTATTTCGTTTATTAAAATCAGGGTGTATACAAAAATATAGTTCTAAATAAACTCCCGCTAGCATTTTTTTTAGAAAATCGGGTGCGTCGGGAAGTACATTTATGAATTTGAATTTTTCTTATTTGATTGTCTTTCAATCTCACTTAACTTGGTAAATTCTTGATTCCTTTCCAAAAATTAATACGACCAAAATTCAGTTTCCTTTGTGGAATGAGATGTCCACTTCGTGATGTGTGTGGTATAAGACATCCCGATTTCAAATAAACTTGAACAAAATATAGTGATTTTGAAAATCACCCCATACAAATAATGCACCCTGATAAATTTTGAGGTGAGCCACTCCGAAGTGGAAAAATGTTTCCGAGAAGGCATATCTTGTCAAATTAATACACACTCTATTATATTTACTTGTTATAAGATGACCCATTTCAGGGAAACGTGCCAATTTTTCTTCCAGTTCCGAAACGCTAACACCAGGAATAAGAGACTCATGAATTTCATCGAAATGTTCTTTTTTCTCATATCGTATTGTGTAGCGGTAAAATTTTTGAGATTAAGCTATTGATTAACTTAACTAATAAAGCAAGAGTCATCATCACGCTTTTATTATTTCCAAAGAAAAAGGAAAAAAGTACGAACAAAATCCAAAGAAGTTTTAGAACAAAACCAATAAAAAGAGACACAGGTCCAGGGGTGAATTATGAAAATGGAAGGTATGAGCATCCTAAATATTTGTGGTACTCCATCGGAACTTATTTGAAAATATGTACATTTTAGTTTGAAAAAGGTGTTGTTTGCAAAAAAATTGGAGAGATGGGGAAAGAAGTATTTTCTTGATTTTTGTGTTTGCCAAGACTTTTGAAGTCTCATACCTACGTACCAACAAAGTGCAATGGAGGATCAAAACCTCGTAGTTTGTGATAAAAATATCAAAGATGTTTGTTTTGATTTATTTTTAATGAAAGGACATTTTGTCATTTTAAGGAGAATACTCAGCTAGTCACCCACAAGTATGAGAACTTTGCATCATCATAAGAAGGGCTCCAACTTGGATAAAATCAACAAGTATGTCACTATCTCTCTTAGATGGAAAAGAATTATTGACAATACTATGGGGATAGGAGAATTATATCTCAACTATTGAAATGACTCATGTCTAAACTTTGAGAAAAGTTTTTAAAAGGAAAAGTGCAGAAAGGGGGAAAATGATTTGAGTGAGTTATGCATTGTTTAAGTCTTTTGAGGTTGGTCTGAATATGCTTAAGATGGATTAACATTTATTAGGAAAATATTTTGAAAATCACTTGACAAAAGTCAAGATTTATTGAGAAAGTGGTTCAAGTTTGAAAACAAGAAAATTTTGAAAAGAGGGAGAGGATTTGAAAATTAAATAAAGAGAGGAGAAGAAGAGACTATTCTAGAGCATAAAGTAAAAGCTATGGAGGAAAGATCTAACCAAGAGATAGCAAGCTTTATGACATAAGTCAAACAAGAATTCTCTCATTTGGATTAAGCCTCAAGCAAGTCAAATAAGCAAAGAGTAATTATGCATAAGATGAAACCAAAATAACCAAGCCAAGTCTTCATAGAGAAGTCCAAAGTCAAAGGTATCAGATGAATCTCAAGGTCTCAAATCAGAATCTCTCAAAGCAAAGGTCAAGGTCCTAGCTCTAAGTCCATAACTCCATACCAATGATAAGGATAGTAACCTCAAGTCCATGAATCCAGAGAACCAAAAAATTTAGTTTTTTTTCTTTGTTAATGTCTTTTACAAGAAAATGAAAGCCCAAATGGACAAAGAAAATATAGCATAAGACATAAAACAATATGATATGAGATACTAAAATAAAAGCATAAAGTAAATACGAATGAATAAAAGCATAAAATAAATTACATTTAAATAAAGTTAATATAATAAAATGTTAGTAAATTATATTAGTGATAAAAAATGAAAGGTGGTGTAGCACCTCAAATTTGCACCCTACCTTTTGTACATTCATTTTCATATTAGGTCATAGCATAACATAGGCCACTGCATAACATTGCATTGTCCATTTGCCCAAGTGCAAGCTCAGCTGACCAATTGGGTCAAACTGATCAGGAGAATCAGTCAATCAAGCAAGCAAGTGCCATTTTCATTGAGACAAAGCCCTATGGTTGATTTATCAAGCTCATATGGTCTAAGGATCATTTTGAAGTGATTTGGCCAAAGATTGGATGATCAAAGCTCAACAGTCAAGCTGAATTTCTTCAGAAACCCTAGAAAGTCAATTATGGTCAACTGTGGTCAACTGTGCCTGATTTTATGGATTGGAAGGTGTGAGATGGTTTGAAAGGCCTCATTCATGTCCATACAAGTCTCATTTAACATATCAAAGACCAAGGTTGAAGAATTGGAGGTCAGACAAGAAGTTTCCTAAAATGGCAGGTGACCTGTAATTTCAGCTGCCCAAAATGGAAACTTTTTCTCCTCAAAATTACTTCATCATACAAGCTTCAAATGGAATTTTGTCCAACATGAAAGTTGAAGATCTTGATCTCACCATTCCAAAAAGTCCAAGAACTTGAAATTCCCATGTGTGGTTAGCAAGATATGGTCCATTCAATTTCAAAAATGACCCATAATCAAAGTGGCATAACTTCCACATGGAGTGTCCAAATTGAGTGATATTTTTATGTGCAAACTCCATTTGACATGTACTTCCATGGTGCATAATTGGAATTCATCAAAAGTGGTCAATACAAAAAGTCAATTTTCAAGTGTACAGTTAAAAAAGACAGGGGCAAAATGGTCCAACTTGAGAAATAATGAGAATTTTGGAATGGGGATTTTTGCAACACCTCACAAATGCAATTTGAAAATTGTTTGGATGGTTATAACATGTTAAGGTGCCATATTTGAACAACTCACTTTTGAAATGCACTTGAAAAGTATACAATTTACCATGGCATAGTGGAAATCCAAATTACACAACCAATGACCATGGGACAAGTTGCAACACATCACACATGTCATTTTGGGAGTGTGTGAGCTGTCAATGAGCTGTCACAGGGCTTGAGTGAAAAGACCATTTTGCCCTTGCTTAAGAAAAGTGGAATTTTGCTAATCACATGACATTTGGTTAAATGGATGATTAAGAGGTGATTAATTGGGAGTATATAATCCTAATTGTAACTAACTTTTGATGAGAATCACAATTCACAAGAAATTGCAACTACTTTTCCCTCCAAATTCTCCAAAAACTCAAGAACACTCATCAAGCAAAAGTGAATCAATCTCTTCCAATTCTTCATCAAATCCGAAAATTCTTTTTGCTGCCTCTTCCTTGGATCTTCTTCTTGGACTGTTTCATCGATTCATCACCTAAAACCTCCAAATTCGTGACTGTTCAAGTGTTGGTTAACAATGGTGATTTGATTTTTCTTGCAATTGGAGTCGTGTTGGATTGATCTAGCTGTTGCATTCTCCTTGCTAAAGCTCATACTCCATCTGTTTCAAGGAATTGCGCTCCAAGAACACGAGATTCATCACTGCCTTCGAATTAAGGTGCCAAATCGAATCTCATGATTTTGTTAGTTGTTGTATGCGTTTTGTAGTGTGTTTGACATAGATTATCATGATGTGCTTAGTTTTGATTAGGATGAAACGTAGGATGAGTTATTGTGAATTTTAGTTTTGATGACAAAACCTAAAATGCTCGATCCAGGAGATTTAGGAAGAATTAGTTAAAATCATCCATATATTCGTGATCCTCTCACTCAGACCTTTCCAACGGATATTCGCATGATGATTTTAGTTGAATTTTGTTGTTCTTGATGTTCATAGCATTTCTGGAAAACGCGATGAAGATGAAGCAAATTTTCTGGAAAATTAGGTGTTTGATCCATTGTTTCCGTGTGCAATTTCGAATTTGTGTTTCCCTCCGCTTCCAACCAATCACGCCGTGCCACTGAATTATTGAAACGCAGAGTTTTGGCATCCTGAGCGCATAATTACCATATTGCCATTAATTCATTTAATTAATTAACACAACTTAAATAATTATCCAATAATTCATTTAACACTTTAAAAATTCATAAAAAAATTATTGGCTAATCCAAAAATTATGAGGATTTTTTTGATAGCTCCTATTTTTTCTCTAGTTTTTTATGAGCATGATTTCACAAGTTGTGCATGGTGAATTGTTGACTTGGACTATAGAACTTTGACTTGTGTGCATTTTTTACATGTTTTGCCATTTTTATTGTGAAATGCTCATACATTAAAAGAAATGATTGAAAATTTTTATGCTTATTCTGGACATGTTGATGGTGATTTCCATGTAGAGTTTGTGAATTTTGGATACCTGGTTATTTAGATATGATTTTTTGAACCTAGGTGTGAGAATTTGTGTCACACCTAGCTAGGTCAACTTTCTGAATTTATTTGCATGACCTAGAGATGTTGGATTGGATTGAAATTTTGCATGGATGATTATTGATATGTTGAGATGTCATGTGAATTTTTCTGGATTTTTCTATGGCATTTTCCATTTGATTGATATTTTTCTTCTCTGTTGGTTCATTATGCAACCTTGTGTGACACATGTTTGTTAATCTTGTGTGAAATTCTCATATGGTTTTGGATGAATGTGAAATTTGGTATGCTGGTTATAGACACATTGTAGGACATCCCTGTTTTGGTCCCATTCATTTCTTAATTGATTTCATTGATTTATGAATTTTTGAAGTGAATGCTTGTGTTGATGCTATGAATTGGCTTGAATAATTGTGTCTGGACTTCTTGATTTTCATTGACCTAGTTCCTTTTGTCCAATTGAGCTGAAAATTGACATGCTATACCTTGAATATGTCCTGTTTAGGTGTGAATTATTTGAGGATTTTTGGAATTATTTTGGTATGCTTTTGATGGAATTCATTCTGTTTGGACATTGGATGTTGCATTTGACCTAGTTTGACTTGTTTTGGTCATGAAATGAATATGGTGAATGATATGAGTATGGGATCAATTGCATTTGCTTTCTATTTGCTTTAAGATGATTTTGGTTGAGAATTGCTTGCTGTTTAGAATTTTTTCTCCCTTTTGGACCCTAGGCTTGGCCTAGTGGTCTAGTTTCTCACATTTGGTTTGACTTTTCAGGATGAAATGCATAATGCTCAAGGAGAATGCTTCAAGTCAATTAAATTGAGATTGTTGGTTGTTGTAAACTAATTTGAATTTGTTTTGTAGGTTGTGAAGCTTGAGCTTGAGCTTATAGCTTGCACTTATGTGCATTAACTTGTGTTGTCTGTATAGATTGACTTTTGCTGTTTATTGTTGGTTTGTCTGAGTACTGATGATACTTGATTGATTTCAGGTACATTTAGTCGCTTATAGTTCTTTAAGAACTTGCTTGCTGCTGCTTGGTTTTTAAACCACTTGAGGTAGGACTTCTAATCTTCATGTAGTCTGGAAGACCTGGCCTGTTACTTGGCCAGGCAACTGTCTGAAGTCCTCCTTAAGAGGCGATGTTTGTGGTTGTTTACATTTGTGCCAAGCAGGTGAAGACCTCTATGAGGCAATTGGTGGATCAAAGGGATATGCAATCTATCCCCCACTATTCTGTGAGTCGTCCCTCTGCTCACACGGTTGTGTGTTGATGCATTGGGACACAAACCCAAGATCTTGTGCTGTTACACAATCGAGTCAGAGTCTTGAGCGTAGAAGGGTCCCTCCATTCTGGACCCACGCTCCTTTGTCTGAAGCTCTCCCTGGTCAGGGATAAGAGCTGTGAAGTCTAATCTTCACTCACCTTTCATCAGCTTCACCTTAGCCCCTCAATGGCAAGGTTAAGAGCTAACCTTACCCCGATACAGAGGCTTGTTTGTTGAGGTTGATATGACCCCTCGACTAAAGCCTAGCCCTGATGTTTGAGCCCCTTGTTGGTGTGTTTATTTCATGTTGTATATGTTTGTGTGGTGTGATTGTATCCCCTAGGTTTGCTAGACTCCGCGTAGTCTCGTTTGCATGTCAATTAAGGTAGCACGGTTCCTTCGTATAGGACTTCCTTTCTTGCTTGAGCTTTCCTAAAACACAAACAAACATTATCCTCTCTTAAGGATACGTCAACTCCTTCTACTACAGGTGAGTAAGTCTCCAAAGGTCGAGCATCCGGTAGATCGCGTAGTGACGTTGTCCACTTAAAAAACACAAACCAACAGGAATAGTTTAGCCGAACTACGGCAACTCTGATTCTCATGTCCAGATGAGATACGTAGGCACGAGATGCGATGTCTTGTCGAGTTTGACTAACAACTAACACTAATTCTTTTCTCTCGCCCTCGTTGCGATTGAGACCTTCCCTTTCTCTTGCCTTGGTTGCAATCGAGACCCTTCTTCTGCCTGTGTCTTCGTTTTGTGTTGTTGTGTGCTTGGAAGCTGATGTAAGTCCATCGAGTGGCATTCGGGTTCCAGTGTGCGTGTGTTTTGGTTCGGATGCTGATGTAAGCCCAGTGATTGGCATTCAGGCTCCATGTTAGCCTTCTTGTGTGTGTTTTGGTTCGGATGCTGATGTAAGCCCAGTGATTGGCATTCAGGCTCCACGTTTGCCTTTGCCTGTGTTTGTTTGTGCGCGTGTTAGCCGAGCTATGAATGCTCTGATTCTCCTTCGTCCAAAGGAGATACGTATGCATAGGATGCGACATCCTAGCGAGCATGTGTTGTTTCCCCAGTCCGAACTACTTCGACTCTGATGTCTATGCCTGATAGACTAAGTAGGCCCAGGATGCGATATCCTGCCGAGTCAGCCTTGTCTGTTTTCTTGTGTCTCTTTCAGCCAGTGTGTGTGTGTTTGAGCAGTGTTTTAGCAACCATTTCCCTTTCTATTGTGCGTGGATCCCGTCGAGTACGACGGATGCGTAGGGGTGCTAATACCTTCCCTTCGCATAACCGACTCCCGATCCCATTCTCTTTGGTCGCGAGACCATGTTCTTTCCAGGTTTACTCTGAGAGTTTCCTTTCCCTCTTTTGGGATAAATAACGCACGGTGGCGGCTCTGTTGTTCTTGTTTTCCCGCCGGTTTTTTCGCTTAATGCGACAGCTGGCGACTCTGCTGGGGATATGTAGAGAAGTTGACCTGTGATGGTCCATCTTCCCTGAGCGAGTCTCTCCTAGCGCTCTCTAGGTTAGGGCTTTGGTTGCTTTTTGTTGTGTTATTTATTGCATTCATTGTTTATTGTTTGCATGTATTGTTTGCATTAATGTTTGCATCCATTCATATTCATCTGCTGTGCTGGCTGTACTTCTCTGTTTGGGGGTGGGTGTTACTCGAGGTAAAAGGCCCAATACCCAGGCTATGAGTGCAATCTAGGAAACCTAGGAATAGAGTGAGTCATGGGAAGCGGGTGGTATGCGCCACTTAGCGGAACATCGACGTCACGAGCAGTTCAGACCCTGGTGGGGTATCATCGTTGCATACTTCAGGTGTGTATATGATGGTATTCTGCGAAAGGTTATTTATGCTGCGTTTCTTTCGACCTTACCCTGACCTAGATGACACCCGTGAGTGGGGAGGGAATGATCTTTACAGGTACTGTTGCTGACTTGTTGGTGACTTGTTGGTGACTCTTGGTACTGATGGTGACTGTGAATTGTGGACATTTATTTCTGGGACGCCGGAGTTCTGTCCGTGGTTTATCAGCGGGTTCCGTTTATTTCGGATCCCCGGGTTGAATTGAGAGTACCGGTTCAGAGGATCTGATTGTCATCCGTTCAGTGGATGTTCCTATGATGATAGTGATGTAATCTCCAGTTCCGTTTATTTCGGAACTCCCCAAGTCGGATTTATGGCGACTCAGTTGACTGTGACTGGTTCAGATATTGGGTCTACAGATGATTTGGTGGCACAGTAACCTGCATTCATGCATTTGCATTGGTCTCATTTCGCATCCGTCTGCATTCAACTCATGTCTGTCCGTACTCAGGGTCCATTATTTTAACAGAGACTCAGGTTGAGAGACACCAAATGTCAGAATGTTGTTGATGAAATTTTATCTGTCTCGATGAAACCGGAATCCAAGGACAGAATTTTCCTAGTACAGATAGACACTGCATGTGTGAGTCATACTAACCTGTTTGCTGTTTTGTAGGTGTCAACCGGTGCGCATAGCTTGTTTGCTCAGACATCCTGCTAGGGGGCAACAAATCCAAACTGATGGATCCACTCCACACCGGTAAAGGCAGACATGTTCGGGATTGGTTATCCAGATCAAGAGTCGTCTAGACCAAACAGAGGACGTCGTCCACCGTACATCTTCGTCAGTGTAGGAATGTTGGATTCTGATCATGCTTGTTCAGTGAGTGAAGAGATCGACCGCGACCGCGAGCTCGAGTTATGGATAAAGTCGTGCGTACCAGGCAATTGGAAGGCCTCCAAAATCACCACTGTCGCTCATCCAGAAGTGTAGCATTTCTGTGTTTTAATTTTGTTTGCATGAAAGCCATACGTTTTGCCCGAAACGTAATGGTCTATTGTAAGGGTCATCTCATGTGTTTCATTTTGCAACATTTTGCATCAGTAATAAATGGATGTTTTTGTGATCAAAAGCGGTGTTCCCTGTTTTTCATTTTTTGCAGTTTTAAAAAATAAAAATGGCAATGTTTTTCGTTTTTCTTTTGAACTTGTCTCGTTCCAACCACAAAAGTGATTATCCTCCTGATCTCATCGATAACAATTTGGTTACACCTCTATATGACTTCGACAATCCAAGCTATCATGCCGAAGAAGAAGGCGAAGAAGATTGTGATCTGCTGGAATTAGCTAGGTTGTTGAAATAAGAGGAGAAGGTGATTCAACCACACGAGGAGCTAGTCAAGATGGTAATCCCAAGTACCGCCGAGGTCAGAAGGGAGATGAAAGTTGAGGCCGCTTCAGAGGCAAGTCAAGAGAAGAATGGTAGCCCTGTTGAAAGAGCAGGTTGATATCTTCACCTGGTTGCATCCAGATACACCAGGGTGGAATACCCATGTTATGGGGCACGAGCTACCATCGAGAGAAGACTATCCTCTAGTGAAGAAGAAGGTCGGTGCCACGAATCAAAGGGCTACGGTGACTTTGTTTCATGATATGACTCATCGTGAAAGCGAATGCCATGTTGATGACATGATGACAAAGTCCCAAGCAGAAGAGGGGCACCCGGTGGACTTGATCAAGTTGTTTGACCGGTGGAGATAACTCATACTGTTGAGTCTAAGTCAGTGCACTTATGGAGTGTTGTCCAGCAAGCTGCCGAGGCATGTTGTGAATGAAAGAGGAATCGAGGTTTTTCCTGCAAAAAAAAAAGAAGAAAAAAAACAGTGCAAGAAACGCCTGAACCAAAAACAAACAAAAAAAAGAGAGAAAAGAAATCAAATGGTCAGGTGGAATGATGACTGCCAAGGGGCATGGAAAGAAAAAATGAGTAGCAGGAACCTCTGATTCTGATGCCTTCCTTGGAAGAAACAACTGTTAATCTGGTACTTGACAGCCCTCAAGGGGTCTACGAGGTGTGTATGTGTCAGCATGACGAGTCTTGTCGAAAAGAACATGCAATTTACCTAAGCAAAAAGTTTATCGACCGTGAAACAATACACTCACTGCTCGAGAAAACTTGATGTACTTTGGCATAGGCTGCTCGCCGACTGAGACAGTATGCTGGTTCATACCACCTTGTGGATGTCCAAAATGGATCTGATCAAGTATGTGCTTGAGGAGATAGCGTTGAACGGACGGGTTGCGAGAGGGCAAATGGCGTCAACTGAATACGATATTCAGTATACCTCCCAGAAAGCAATCGAGAAGAGGGTATTGTATGGTTATCTCGCCCAACAACCCATCGATGATTCTCAACCAAGGAAGTTTGAAGTCCCTGATGAGGATATCTCGAGGTACTCAAATCGAAAGATTGAGAGTAACCGATCCCGGAGGAGGGGCCTGACCCTGAATCCGAACGGGTTCTGATGTCTGATGGGGAGAGTTTAAAGTGAATGAGTTAGTGCTTCCCCGATAACATTTGAATGCACCAACGATGGTGGCTGAATACGAGGTTGGTATCCTGAGTGTCGTACTTCGGTACGTGCATCTACTGGGGCAACGTCTTTCTCACTCCGGTATGAGATGAAGGTTGTACTACCATTTGAGACTCAGGTTTCGTCATGGGGTCCCGTTGGACGTAAACTTGAAAAAGGATGAGTGGATAAGGACTCAGTATGACACGTTGAGCCTGACCGATGAGAAAAGGGCTGACGGTTACTTGTCATGGGGCAGTTGTACCCAGTAAATGAAGCGTGTTGTTAACTAAGAAGTGCGACCTCGTGGGTGTCATGAGAGATATGGTGTTGAAAAGGATCCTTCCTCCTCAAGACGATCGTGGGGCAAATGGATAACCAGTTATGAATGTCCATTCGTGGTCAAAAAGGTCTCCTCTGACAGAACCTTGTTGTTGACGACCACGGATGGTGAGGATTTGCCACACCCTGGGAATTCGGACGCAGTTAAAAGATACTTCGTGAAAAAAAAAGAGATCCGCTGGACAAAAGGAATAAAAGAGTCCAGGCAAAAAAGGGGCATCCCGGCGAACCAAGAAAAAAAGAGAAAAGGTTCGGGCAAAAGTTAGGGATAATAAAAAGCTGTACACCCGGCAAGTCGAAAACCCCACAAGGGCGACTTGGGCAAAAATGGGTATCCCGGTGGACTGAAACCCGAAAGGACGGTCCAGGCAAAAGAGGGAATGAAACGAACAACTGCGTCTAGCATGATCGTTTGAGCTTTAGATGACTCGGCTAATCTCCGACAGAGATCGATCGGAAGCGTCTTGTTCAGAAGGCCGAAAGTGCGGAAAGTCTTGAGGACATATGAGGTTTAACCGAGTTGGAACCCGATGAGATCACGGTTTCACATTGCCATTAGCATAGATTTTTCCTTTTGTGCGCAATCACCTCTTTCCAGGGTTTGCCTCCTGTGTATTGCTCAGTTCTGAGCCATCCTTTTTGTTTCAGTCAATAAATGCGTGTTCAGTCAAATAGTTTTGTTTTTGTTTTCATTACCGCTTTGATTGCAAAAACATCCGTTCGTTTTGATAAGAATATTTGCATTTTGAAACATAGAGGTCCCTTCCGATGCATGCTTATAAGATTGAAATCTGGAAATCTTATTCGGAAGTTTGAGTGACCAAGATGTTGAAGCGTTGGCACGCCTGGGGCACGCTTTTATCTAACAATCTCTTGTGCAGGTGCTGTTAGATATCTTCATTCGCTGACAGGTAGTGATATGAAGCCTTTTGAAAAAAGAGATCCCCACAGAGTCCAACCAGGGGCAAAGGGTTAGGCAAATAATGAAAGGACGGTGAAAGAAGGACGACGATCCTAGAAAGTAATCAAGAAGACTCTTCAAAGTCTGAGGACTGGAAAGACTTGTAGGAATCCCAGGAATTCGATCCTCGTGGGATGAATCGGAAAAGTCCAGATGAGCTTGGGAGTTCTCAAAAGAGGAAAGTCAACATTGTGGTAGAATGGTGAACACCAGTGTTCGGCGACTCGACAGGTGTTCCATGTCCAATAAGCTGTATTTCCCCAATGGGTTTGAGAGTGTCATCTCCCTAGCAGATTCGAGATCGGTGCCTCCTCAGCAAGCCTGAAGGTTACCGTATCCCCAGCGGAGTTGTGATTGTTTTCCAAATCTGAAGCGGTCTTCCCAACAGAGTTTGTGTTGATGGTTTTCCCTCAGAGAGGTCCTCAAGCGGATCGAGTCCGGTGAAATCATCCCCAGTAGAGGTAAGGGTTGGTTGCCTCTTCTAGCAGAGTAATCTTCATGCAGTTCGGGTTCGATGGAGTTCATCCCCAGCAAAGTTTGTCTTTCCCCAGCAGGGTGGAAGTGGATATGGTATCGAAATCTTTAGCAGGGTTCCTGGAGTTCCCCGGTGTTGTCTCTGGAGGAGACGTGTGTTTATGCATCCATCATTTAGACAAGCATAGCATATTGCATCATTAGTGCATAGCATTTCCGTGATCATGGGGCATTGTGTAAAAAAAAAAAAAACTCATGCATCAACATTGCAAACATGTCCATTAGCCCTAGGCCGTGGTGACCAGCCGAGATTGGGTTGTTGGAAAGAGTTTAGCATCGCTTGGAGCAATTTCAGAATTGGGTTCCCCAGCAGGGTCGAGAGAAGTGTTTCCCCAACAAGTGACTCTTTAGTCGAGTGGGTATCCCCAGCATTGTTCCTCCCCAATTGGTAGCATTTGGCATGCTTGGATCCATTCCCCCAGCAGATGTGGGTGTGTCTGATCTCTCCATATAGAGTCGACCCCTTAGGCAGAAAGTGTCGATCATTTCCTTCTGCGCTCCCCACTGAGTTAGATCCTCATGGATGACGGTTGTTTCCGTTCCCTCCCACACATAATGGGATGGGTTTTCCCTAGTGAGTTCTTTCCTCATTAGGATGTCTTGGTTCAGTTTGCCTTTTTGGATCGATCCTGAATTGGCTTCCTTGTGGCTGTCTCATGTTTTTCCCTGGGGCATAAATGAATAGTTGCTCACTAATCGGCACTCATTCGTCTTATCCTCAGCGGAATTTATGGGCCTCTACCTACAAACCGGTAGTTGTAAGTCCTATCGTCGTGGTTTTCTACCTACTAATCGGTAGTTGTAAAATCCCACTTTCATCCCCTTGGTGGAGTTAACCCTGTGTGCTCATCTTATCGATGACTGGTTACTTTCCCGTGGTTTTCTACCTACTAACCGGTAGATGTAATCCCCTCTTTGCAGTTATCAATGCCCGGTTTGCGGTATTGATAGTCTTGTCCCATCTGGATACTTGCCTTGATCAAGCAGTATTGTCCCCAGTGGGTTTTCCCCCTTCATTTCGGATATTTGCTCCGAGTAAGCAACTTCATCCCCTTTTGATTGGTCATCTTTGCATTCCTATTCCTGGTACCCTGATGCCTTTCTTGTCGGTCGATCTATCCATTTAACAACCTCAACCCGGTTATGGATAATCTTCCATGCGAGTGTATTATCTACGTTTTGACGGCTATAGATAATACGTCTCATGCGCTCTTGGGTCGAAGTCGTCCTCCCCAGTTGAGTAAGATTCGTATTCCTTTGTTCGGAATCGAATGTCCATCCTTTAACAAGTTTGCCTTTGCTCTCTTCAGGATGATGTCGGTCGATCTATCCATCTAACAACCTCCAATCCGGTTATGGATAATCTTCCATGCGAGTATGTTATCTACGTTTCGACGGCTATAGATGATATATCTCATGCACTCTCTGGTCAGTCTTTTGATTGCTTTCTCCAGCAGAGTAAGATTCGTATTCCCTGTGGAATCGAATGTCCATCCTTTAACAAGACTGCTTTTCTAGCCCTCTTCAGGATGTTGAGTGTTTTGGAACACAAGCCAATTCACGCTTTGGTCGGTCACCCGTTTCATACCTACGACCCGGTATCCGTGGTGTTCCTTCCTGTTTGCTCACTGTCGTGACCTTGTTCCCCAGTGAGATCCCCTGCAAGTGTGTAGCCTTGCCCAGGCATGTAGATGTCAGTATCCTGTCAGCACCCGCGTGTGTTATTTCTTTGGTGTCGGTAAACATCATCTTTCAGTGCTTTCCCAGTCATGCGTAGTGTCTGGTCTGCTTTTGGTGTCGGTAAACATCATCTTTCGATGTTCGTAACGTCGTCTTCCTTCCCTAGTGAAAATTTCCTCCTCTCCGTTGGTGTCGATAAACGTCGAGTTTTTCCTATGCGTCCGTTGGCGTATAGTTGATATCTTTCCCCACAGGGTCTTCCCCAGTTGAACCTCCTCTCCGTTGGTGTCGATAAACGTCGAGTTTTTCCTATGCGTCCGATGACGTCTAGTTGCTTATTCTCCGCAGATCATTTGGTAATACCAGATGATTCCCCTCAGAATATTCCTCCTCTCCGTTGGTGTCGATAAACGTCGAGTTTTTCCTATTCGTCCTATGACGTCTAGTTGTACCCTTCCCCAAGTGGATTTACCTCCCCGTTGGTTTCGATAAACGTTGTGTTTTTCTCATTCGTCCGATGACGTCTGATTGTATACCCTATTCCCAGTCATTCATTAATGTCTGGTTGATTTCCCAGCCAGAATCCCCAGTAGACGTCCTATTTGGTGTCCGGTTGTGGTCTCCCTTTCGTCCTATGACGTCTGGCTGAGTTTTCTCCTTCTCCGTTGGTGTCGATAAACGTTGAGTCTCCCTTTCGTCCTATGACGTCTGGCTGAGTTTTCTCCTTCTCTGTTGGTGTCGATAAACGTTGAGTCTCCCTTTCGTCCTATGACGTCTGGCTGAGTTTTCTTCTTCTCCGTTGGTGTCGATAAACGTTGAGTCTCCCTTTCGTCCTATGACGTCTGGTTGAGTTTTTTACCTCTCCGTTGGTCTTGGTAAACGTTGAGTTTTTCCCATTTCGTCCGCTGACGTATGGTTGTATCACTATCCTTCCAGTCATTCATTAATGATTGGTTACCTCTCCGTTGGTCTTGGTAAACGTTGAGTTTTTCCCCATTACGTCCGCTGACGTATGGTTGTATCCTTTCCTGGTTATCCCCAGTAGAGTTGATTTACCTCTCCGTTGGTCTTGGTAAACGTTGAGTTTTTCCTAGTTGTCCGTTGGCATCTAGTTGAGATGATTTCTGTTCCCATTCATCGTGTGTCGATGTTTGGATGTGCTTGTACCTCTGGAAAAAAAACAACAAAAACAAGAAAGACAGATTCCAACAGTGTGCAAATTTCTACGGTTCTTGGTATTCAATCCCTGTTTACCCTGAAAGTCTGACAGCCGTTGCTCTCATCCATTCGGGTTCCCAGTTGATTGAATAGGGGCAGCTGTAGCACCTCAAATTTGCACCCTACCTTTTGTACATTCATTTTCATATTAGGTCATAGCATAACATAGGCCACTGCATAACATTGCATTGTCCATTTGCCCAAGTGCAAGCTCAGCTGACCAATTGGGTCAAACTGATCAGGAGAATCAGTCAATCAAGCAAGCAAGTGCCATTTTCATTGAGACAAAGCCCTATGGTTGATTTATCAAGCTCATATGGTCTAAGGATCATTTTGAAGTGATTTGGCCAAAGATTGGATGATCAAAGCTCAACAGTCAAGCTGAATTTCTTCAGAAACCCTAGAAAGTCAACTATGGTCAACTGTGGTCAACTGTGCCTGATTTTATGGATTGGAAGGTGTGAGATGGTTTGAAAGGCCTCATTCATGTCCATACAAGTCTCATTTAACATATCAAAGACCAAGGTTGAAGAATTGGAGGTCAGACAAGAAGTTTCCTAAAATGGCAGGTGACCTGTAATTTCAGCTGCCCAAAATGGAAACTTTTTCTCCTCAAAATTACTTCATCATACAAGCTTCAAATGGAATTTTGTCCAACATGAAAGTTGAAGATCTTGATCTCACCATTCCAAAAAGTCCAAGAACTTGAAATTCCCATGTGTGGTTAGCAAGATATGGTCCATTCAATTTCAAAAATGACCCATAATCAAAGTGGCATAACTTCCACATGGAGTGTCCAAATTGAGTGATATTTTTATGTGCAAACTCCATTTGACATGTACTTCCATGGTGCATAATTGGAATTCATCAAAAGTGGTCAATACAAAAAGTCAATTTTCAAGTGTACAGTTAAAAAAGACAGGGGCAAAATGGTCCAACTTGAGAAATAATGAGAATTTTGGAATGGGGATTTTTGCAACACCTCACAAATGCAATTTGAAAATTGTTTGGATGGTTATAACATGTTAAGGTGCCATATTTGAACAACTCACTTTTGAAATGCACTTGAAAAGTATACAATTTACCATGGCATAGTGGAAATCCAAATTACACAACCAATGACCATGGGACAAGTTGCAACACATCACACATGTCATTTTGGGAGTGTGTGAGCTGTCAATGAGATGTCACAGGGCTTGAGTGAAAAGACCATTTTGCCCTTGCTTAAGAAAAGTGGAATTTTGCTAATCACATGACATTTGGTTAAATGGATGATTAAGAGGTGATTAATTGGGAGTATATAATCCTAATTGTAACTAACTTTTGATGAGAATCACAATTCACAAGAAATTGCAACTACTTTTCCCTCCAAATTCTCCAAAAACTCAAGAACACTCATCAAGCAAAAGTGAATCAATCTCTTCCAATTCTTCATCAAATCCGAAAATTCTTTTTGCTGCCTCTTCCTTGGATCTTCTTCTTGGACTATTTCATCGATTCATCACCTAATACCTCCAAATTCGTGACTGTTCAAGTGTTGGTTAACAATGGTGATTTGATTTTTCTTGCAATTGGAGTCGTGTTGGATTGATCTAGCTGTTGCATTCTCCTTGCTAAAGCTCATACTCCATCTGTTTCAAGGAATTGCGCTCCAAGAACACGAGATTCATCACTGCCTTCGAATTAAGGTGCCAAATCGAATCTCATGATTTTGTTAGTTGTTGTATGCGTTTTGTAGTGTGTTTGACATAGATTATCATGATGTGCTTAGTTTTGATTAGGATGAAACGTAGGGTGAGTTATTGTGAATTTTAGTTTTGATGACAAAACCTAAAATGCTCGATCCAGGAGATTTAGGAAGAATTAGTTAAAATCATCCATATATTCGTGATCCTCTCACTCAGACCTTTCCAACGGATATTCGCATGATGATTTTAGTTGAATTTTGTTGTTCTTGATGTTCATAGCATTTCTGGAAAACGCGATGAAGATGAAGCAAATTTTCTGGAAAATTAGGTGTTTGATCCATTGTTTCCGTGTGCAATTTCGAATTTGTGTTTCCCTCCGCTTCCAACCAATCACGCCGTGCCACTGAATTATTGAAACGCAGAGTTTTGGCATCCTGAGCGCATAATTACCATATTGCCATTAATTCATTTAATTAATTAACACAACTTAAATAATTATCCAATAATTCATTTAACACTTTAAAAATTCATAAAAAAATTATTGGCTAATCCAAAAATTATGAGGATTTTTTGATAGCTCCTATTTTTTCTCTAGTTTTTTATGAGCATGATTTCACAAGTTGTGCATGGTGAATTGTTGACTTGGACTATAGAACTTTGACTTGTGTGCATTTTTTACATGTTTTGCCATTTTTATTGTGAAATGCTCATACATTAAAAGAAATGATTGAAAATTTTTATGCTTATTCTGGACATGTTGATGGTGATTTCCATGTAGAGTTTGTGAATTTTGGATACCTGGTTATTTAGATATGATTTTTTGAATCTAGGTGTGAGAATTTGTGTCACACCTAGCTAGGTCAACTTTCTGAATTTATTTGCATGACCTAGAGATGTTGGATTGGATTGAAATTTTGCATGGATGATTATTGATATGTTGAGATGTCATGTGAATTTTTCTGGATTTTTCTATGGCATTTTCCATTTGATTGATATTTTTCTTCTCTGTTGGTTCATTATGCAACCTTGTGTGACACATGTTTGTTAATCTTGTGTGAAATTCTCATATGGTTTTGGATGAATGTGAAATTTGGTATGCTGGTTATAGACACATTGTAGGACATCCCTGTTTTGGTCCCATTCATTTCTTAATTGATTTCATTGATTTATGAATTTTTGAAGTGAATGCTTGTGTTGATGCTATGAATTGGCTTGAATAATTGTGTCTGGACTTCTTGATTTTCATTGACCTAGTTCCTTTTGTCCAATTGAGCTGAAAATTGACATGCTATACCTTGAATATGTCCTGTTTAGGTGTGAATTATTTGAGGATTTTTGGAATTATTTTGGTATGCTTTTGATGGAATTCATTCTGTTTGGACATTGGATGTTGCATTTGACCTAGTTTGACTTGTTTTGGTCATGAAATGAATATGGTGAATGATATGAGTATGGGATCAATTGCATTTGCTTTCTATTTGCTTTAAGATGATTTTGGTTGAGAATTGCTTGCTGTTTAGAATTTTTTCTCCCTTTTGGACCCTAGGCTTGGCCTAGTGGTCTAGTTTCTCACATTTGGTTTGACTTTTCAGGATGAAATGCATAATGCTCAAGGAGAATGCTTCAAGTCAATTAAATTGAGATTGTTGGTTGTTGTAAACTAATTTGAATTTGTTTTGTAGGTTGTGAAGCTTGAGCTTGAGCTTATAGCTTGCACTTATGTGCATTAACTTGTGTTGTCTGTATAGATTGACTTTTGCTGTTTATTGTTGGTTTGTCTGAGTACTGATGATACTTGATTGATTTCAGGTACATTTAGTCGCTTATAGTTCTTTAAGAACTTGCTTGCTGCTGCTTGGTTTTTAAACCACTTGAGGTAGGACTTCTAATCTTCATGTAGTCTGGAAGACCTGGCCTGTTACTTGGCCAGGCAACTGTCTGAAGTCCTCCTTAAGAGGCGATGTTTGTGGTTGTTTACATTTGTGCCAAGCAGGTGAAGACCTCTATGAGGCAATTGGTGGATCAAAGGGATATGCAATCTATCCCCCACTATTCTGTGAGTCGTCCCTCTGCTCACACGGTTGTGTGTTGATGCATTGGGACACAAACCCAAGATCTTGTGCTGTTACACAATCGAGTCAGAGTCTTGAGCGTAGAAGGGTCCCTCCATTCTGGACCCACGCTCCTTTGTCTGAAGCTCTCCCTGGTCAGGGATAAGAGCTGTGAAGTCTAATCTTCACTCACCTTTCATCAGCTTCACCTTAGCCCCTCAATGGCAAGGTTAAGAGCTAACCTTACCCCGATACAGAGGCTTGTTTGTTGAGGTTGATATGACCCCTCGACTAAAGCCTAGCCCTGATGTTTGAGCCCCTTGTTGGTGTGTTTATTTCATGCTGTATATGTTTGTGTGGTGTGATTGTATCCCCTAGGTTTGCTAGACTCCGCGTAGTCTCGTTTGCATGTCAATTAAGGTAGCACGGTTCCTTCGTATAGGACTTCCTTTCTTGCTTGAGCTTTCCTAAAACACAAACAAACATTATCCTCTCTTAAGGATACGTCAACTCCTTCTACTACAGGTGAGTAAGTCTCCAAAGGTCGAGCATCCGGTAGATCGCGTAGTGACGTTGTCCACTTAAAAAACACAAACCAACAGGAATAGTTTAGCCGAACTACGGCAACTCTGATTCTCATGTCCAGATGAGATACGTAGGCACGAGATGCGATGTCTTGTCGAGTTTGACTAACAACTAACACTAATTCTTTTCTCTCGCCCTCGTTGCGATTGAGACCTTCCCTTTCTCTTGCCTTGGTTGCAATCGAGACCCTTCTTCTGCCTGTGTCTTCGTTTTGTGTTGTTGTGTGCTTGGAAGCTGATGTAAGTCCATCGAGTGGCATTCGGGTTCCAGTGTGCGTGTGTTTTGGTTCGGATGCTGATGTAAGCCCAGTGATTGGCATTCAGGCTCCATGTTAGCCTTCTTGTGTGTGTTTTGGTTCGGATGCTGATGTAAGCCCAGTGATTGGCATTCAGGCTCCACGTTTGCCTTTGCCTGTGTTTGTTTGTGCGCGTGTTAGCCGAGCTACGAATGCTCTGATTCTCCTTCGTCCAAAGGAGATACGTATGCATAGGATGCGACATCCTAGCGAGCATGTGTTGTTTCCCCAGTCCGAACTACTTCGACTCTGATGTCTATGCCTGATAGACTAAGTAGGCCCAGGATGCGATATCCTGCCGAGTCAGCCTTGTCTGTTTTCTTGTGTCTCTTTCAGCCAGTGTGTGTGTGTTTGAGCAGTGTTTTAGCAACCATTTCCCTTTCTATTGTGCGTGGATCCCGTCGAGTACGACGGATGCGTAGGGGTGCTAATACCTTCCCTTCGCATAACCGACTCCCGATCCCATTCTCTTTGGTCGCGAGACCATGTTCTTTCCAGGTTTACTCTGAGCGTTTCCTTTCCCTCTTTTGGGATAAATAACGCACGGTGGCGGCTCTGTTGTTCTTGTTTTCCCGCCGGTTTTTTCGCGTAATGCGACAGGTGGTTTGGTTATTTTTTTAAATAACACTCAACTATTCACCCACAAGCATGAAAATATGAACTTATACATCACCATAAGAAGGACTCCAACTTGGATAAAATCAACAAGTATGCCACTAGCTCTCATAAATAAAAAGGGAGCAATATTTCCACACAATATCATGAGGAGTATGAGACTTAATATCTCACTTATGAAAATGACTTACTTTCGGGACAAATTTAGCGCTATATTAGGCAATCGTAATTGAACTTATGTAGAAGTTACAACTATCTGAGGTCGGTCAATAATAATGTTAGTGTTAATACATGCTAGAGAAATGATATGTATATCATTCTCTTAAAATCATGCCACAAAAAAAATGATCAAGTACAAAGGCTAGGAGGATGGTCCATTACTTCAATCCATACTTCATAGTGCTTAGGACAAACTTATGCATCAATCCAAAGTACCCTAAATGATCCATGATCAATTAGGAGATAGGTTTGAAATGATGAAAGTTCATAAAGTACCAATCCATACATCATGAATAAGATGGACACAAGTCATCCATTTGATCAAGGGGAAAGAAAGAGATGAAGAAGAATGGGACAAGAGAGATCACACCCAAATTGGATCAAAGGTTTGATCAAGTCATTATCAAAATCAATCATCCATTTTGGTGGATTTGGGTTTTTACCCCGTCAACACCCAAGATCCATTGAGTTTGATGAGACTTATGGTCCAAACTATCATGATCCAATGCCAACAGAAGTTCACAAAGGTCAAACAAATATAAAATAAAATAAAAATGCACCAAAAGTATTTTTAAATGAATTTTAAAATAGAAATAAAGTCAAAAATCCATAAAGTCCTTCAAAATACCAAATAAATGGCCAGGAAAATTATGGAAGGATGGAAGTAAAATAAGAAGCATGTAATAATTTTTTCAAAATTTTAAAATGCAGAAAAGTATTTTTTTAAAAACCAGCTAAAACAAAGGAGAAAAGAGAAATTGCATGAGAAATAGAAAATCAGTCAAATAAAATGTGAAAAAATAAAAATCAGACGGAGAAAAATAAAAGAGAATTTTAGAAATTATTTTGGGATTTTTTGGATGTAAAATGAATTTTCTATGAATTTTAAAAGAAAATGCAATTAAAAATGAAAATAGAAAAAGAATTAAAATCAGGAAAAACACGGAGCGTTGGATCAAGCTTCATTAATTGACGTGGCAGATCCAACACTCCTCAGGTTATGGCGTACGATGGGATTTAGCTGAAATGAAACACGGAATTGCATTTAAATTAAACCAATCAAAATATTTTATTTGTCTAGCGTGTCTCAAACTCAGATGACCTAAGATAAACTCCGGTCGTCTTCTTCGATGGTCCTCCACCGGAGTTTCATCGTTTGGGAAATTCATAACATGTTACCACCACCAATGTGATCGCCTCCTCATCACGAATTCAACCTCATGCTCCAAATTCATTTATCTAAATTGAGCACGGGGAATTTCAGAGAAGTTTCAGAAGTAAGCAAGTGTAATACCCCAAAATTTACCCTTCATTTTTCCTAGAAGCATACGCTTTACACCTCATGCATGCATTCATTTTTAGGTCATTTAACATTAGATACATTGCATTTCATCATGTCAATCAGAATTAGATCCAAGAAACTAAAAAAAAAAAACGAAAAAAAAAAAGTTAAAAATAAATAAATAAATAAAATTAATTAAATAAATAAATAAAATATAACAAAATTTTTTGGACTTGGGTCTCCCTCATTTGAGCCCACTACCCACGAAAATCAGTCTATAAATACTGAAGTTTCAGTAGAGGAAAACACACTTGGAGTTACACTGGGAGATTCACTTGAGAAAAAGGGAGAGAAGCAAAATACTCTGAGGTTTCCTTGGAACAAAACCCTGAGGAAAAAGATAGTGAGAGAAGGACTAACAGAGTTCAGAGCAGCCTCCAAACCCTGAAGGGAACTCAACTGCACAGAATCACCTCTGCCTCACATAAACCCTAAAGATTGTTTTGTAAACCTCACGGGTGCAACTCAATTTCAATCAAGCTCTCCAATCAGGTTTGCCCTATATCCATCATCTTTATGCCTTTAATTTGAATGCTCTAAATGTATGAGGTATTATGGGTGAATTTGATACCCTTTTGATGCATGTGTTTGACAAGAGGTTTAAGCCTCCTACCCTTGGTTGCTTTTTGTGAGCTTTTTGTGAATTTTGATGGAATTATTCATGTGGTTACATTTTGATTTGGGGCAACTCTTGGTTACCCTATTTTGTTTCTCTAACCTATTTGTTGAGTTTTTTTTGTGAGGGCTCACATACTCTTGCAGGGATACCATCCGGAGGTTTATCCTGATTAATCGTATTGACTGATTTTCTTTGATGGTCTAGCTGGAGAGATCTCAGGGTTGCTAATCCTTTAATTGCTGTAACTTCGGATCTTTATCCGTGTGGTAATTTTTTCCTTTTCTCGTACTTTATCGCTTTCTTAGCTGGAAGACCTCGATAGGAGGCAACGTTTGAGCCCCTTGGTGGCATTTTACTTTGAGATACATGTTTTGTGTTTTGTATTCATATCCCCACAGGTAGCGCAGTTCCTTCGTCAAGGACTGCCTGTTTGCCCTCGAGCATCCCAAACCCTAAAACCCAAAGCAACATGTTATCTCCTTCTACTACAGGCAAGTAAGTCTCCAAAGGTCGAGCATCCGGTAGATTGCGTAGTAACGTTGTTCGTCCAAAACCCAATCCATAACCCCGTAGTTAGCCGAACTACGGCTTGCTCTGATTCTCATTCCAGATGAGATACGTAGGCATAAGACACGATGTCTTAGCGAGCACACATCCCCCAACCCATAGGTCAGCCGAGCTACGAAGACTCTGATTCTCATATTCCGATGAGATACATATGCAGTGGATGCGACATCCGCGCGAGTCATTTCTCTTAACCTTTTTAGTAAATAAACACATTAGGTAAACCCACACCCTTTAGACAAAAACCACAAAAGTGGATCCCATAGAGTACTATGGATGCGTAGGGGTGCTAATACCTTCCCTTCGCATAACCGACTCCCGAACCCAAGATTTGGTTGCGAGACCCCGTCTTGTCCTTTCCTTTTTCAGGTTTACTTCGAGCGTTTCCTTTCCCTCCTTTGGGATGAATAACGCACGGTGGCGACTCTTCTGTCTTCTTCTTTCGTCGGTTGTTTTTTTCGCGCACTGTATTTTTCAGGTTGCGACAGCAAGCTATGGAAAAAAAATTAAATGATGAACATGATCAAACAACATTAGATAAGTCAGGGGAAAGCATCAGAAAGTGAATGACTATATTGTGGTAACTTGTTTGAGTTCAAATGGTGCTCAGAACTACCTTGTTCAAATGGTGATCAGAAGTTGATGAAGCTCGATCTGGTTAGAGCATTTCAGAAGGTCTCAGAGCTTGGGAATTTTTTCAAAAGCTTCAGAGGATGTCGGAGATGCTAATGGAATCAAGAAATTTGATTGAAATAAGCTGAAATTCAAAACACGATAGTTGAACTTTTCTGGAAAACTTCAGATTGCAGCATGGGTTTCTTGGCTATCAAAAGATTGGAAATGAATGCAATAGCTTCCTCTATTTATAGGTAATGTGTTTGGATCCAAATATGTGTAGAATCAAGCTTAATTCATGCAAAACGAATTTGATCAGAATGTGAGAAAAGTGTGACTTGCAATCCATCAAAACTCAACCAAATGATGTGTTTCAAGGGTCAATTAACTTATGGAGACTTGGTTAAGCATGTTTAGGTCCAAAACACATGCTAATTTGGCTTGGAGTTGAGATTAGTGAAGTTCAAATTTTGGGCAATGGTGATTTCTTCGGTTCCAAGTCACCATGTTCAACTCAATGGGGCATCTTACTCATGAGGCTTTTTGGTCTCATTATTTTTGAAATGTATTGACATCATAACAAATGATATAATGTGTCAAGAAAGGTTGCATTTGGATGCTTGAGCACAAAGTTATGGCATGTTGAAGTTGGCATAAAAAATTGATCATGTAACTTAGAAAAATTTAAGTATCCAATGGCTGAAAATAACCTGTAATATCTCAATGAATTCCATGGTCTTCCAAGCATAATATGACTTTGATAATTGAAGAAAACATGTAGAGGACATCACAAATGACATTGTTAAAAAAGAATCATCCTCAAATATTGAAAATTCAAGAAGTTATAAACCTTGAAAGTTGAGAAAAGGTCACTTGAAAATAGGTCAAATTTCACTAAGTCCACAAATGATCTATAATGTCTCCAAATGTTTGATGATCCTCCAAGCATAATTGGCTCTTGTCATGTAAATAGAAGTTGTAGAGCATGTTGAGAAGATTCATATGCAAAAAGAACCATTCAAATATGTTGATAATTGAAGGAGTTGTGATCCTTGGAATTTTGACTTCAAATGTTGACTTTTTTGGTCAAACCACTTGGAACAAACTTGTGTACTTGGACTTTCCTTGCATTTCAAAGCATGTGGATGATCATATGAACTCAAAATAAGGTATCCTTGAATTTATCTTGATTATATTGCTCAAAGCTTGAGGTAACTTGGTGAAGAAGACATAGAAATAAACACATGAACCTTTGACTTTTCTTGAGAAGTAAGCAACAAAACTTTGATGTACTCTTGATCAAAATGAGATTGAAAGGTGTTTTAGAACCTTTGAGATCATGCATTGAAAGATAGCCCCTTTGAGAATCAATGACTTGCCATAATTTACTGAGGAATCAAAGAAAACCTAGCGGAGGAATCATGCTTTATACTATTGATGAAAAGCCCTACCCTGCACAATAAACTTAAAGAAAAAAAAATATTTTGTTATTTGATTAGTGGTTAAGCAATGAATATATGAACACAAAGGTAAAACACCAACAAATAGGTGCTCGATTATCCCTGCAAAAGTAAAACCCAAATATGAGAGGGAGGGGGACGAAAAGGTAACCTTGTTTGTATGCAAGGATGCCAATGGTATGTGGGATATTATGGTTAAAAATTAGGATATGACACATTGTGTATGATTCTTTATGCACCTTTAACTCTTTGATAAATTATTGGTGGACAAATGTGTGATTCACTTCTCCTTTATTGAGCAAAGTCGAAACAACACAATAATCGCAATTACAATCACCCTTAACATTTATTATGCGTTTAATGTATTTGTCCTTGAAAATCCACATCTCTAATGTATATCATTTTTGGTAAAGGTGGTGAAGGAGACAGTTTTTTAATGCAAGGCACCTTTGAAAATACTATTTTTTTTTAGATTTTGAAGTTGGAGAATCCAGAAAAAGTTTGTCAACATGTTTGAAATAGGACAAAGACCGCATTGTTGAATTATCATTATGTGTTGGTTTGACCTTCTTAAGAGCAGCCACTTTTAGGTCTTTCTGTTTCAAAGTTGCAAGTATGTTTGTGGGCTACACCACGTTCTATGACATGTCAGAAACAAGTTCCTTCTCTTCAAGTTTAAGGCGAAACACAATGAGATGACCTACTAACTTGTGATACATGTCATGATTATGTATACAAATAATCACATTAAATCTCCATGCATTATTCCCCATAAGACACCCGCGCAACTTAAAAGGACATCCACGTCTCTTCAAACCGGTGTCATCCTATTTCAAATTCCGGGTAGGATTTGTGTACTTGTAACTTATTTTGCATCCCAGTGTCACAAATGCTTGTCTTATATCAAACCCATTTTCTGACCTCTCGATTATAACATTGAACTCCAATTTGGAAGCCTTCGTGCGGATTCATTGGAGCATATGATCACGGACAACAAACTCTTGTCCATTTGTAAATTGTTTACCAACATCTACCTTAAAATGAACCAGTTTGGCCTCCGTAGACACAACAACTTTGGGGAAAACATCATAGTGCACCATATCTAAGGTCAATCATAATAGGAAATAATCTTAAACTGACCAAATTCAACTCTGAACTAATCCGAAAATACAATTTCGTATGACATTCAAGAATAATGTGGTGATGTATTTTCGGATGCAACGTTCGTTTTTCAAACAAAAAATCAGATTAATGAAAGTACTAAGAAAGGAAATACATGTACATTACCTTAAATATCTTCTTCTTTAACTCATTTTGATGTGAAAAAACAAAGAAATGTTGTTTTGAAGTAGAAAAGTTGATTGAGTGTGGAATGAGGTTTTGGTAGGGCTTGAAGAAGAAATGATGATATGCTCATGAGTAAAGCAAACATGCAAGGTGTTGTTTTATTAAATTTCCCACTTGAAAATTCTACCTATATGCACTTCTGTAATATTCAATGAGTTGTGAAATCCATACAAGATGGTGGTTTTTTTTCAAATTTCTGCTTAACAAATTTGGAACTGCACTTTCATATCTGTCATTGAGTTGTAAAATTAACAAAATCATCTTAGGGGTGACTCCGGAGTACACTTCCGAACTAGTTATTAGAAAAATAAGGATGTTTATCATTTAGAACATACTTTGGTGTGAAATAAGTGCGCCATTAAATATACTTCCGAAATTAAATTAAGAGAAACATTTTCAAATTTTTAAAGGAAGTCTCTTGACCATTAAAAATG
Organism: Lathyrus oleraceus; assembly: GCF_024323335.1. Classification (NCBI taxonomy): domain Eukaryota; kingdom Viridiplantae; phylum Streptophyta; class Magnoliopsida; order Fabales; family Fabaceae; genus Lathyrus; species Lathyrus oleraceus. The sequence goes on along the minus strand of NC_066579.1, from coordinate 427,995,385 downwards.
AGAACATTAATAACCTTAAAACAAATATAAAAGTATTACTCACACTAAAATTTCACAACAAACACGTTCAATAAAAAAACAATAAAAAAATATTTAAAAACACTCGGTTCTCCCACATCCACGATACAAAATCGAAAAGGTTAAAGGATATTTTTTCGATCTATATTATCTTTAATCTTTAAAATATTTTTAGAAATTTATGTAGTGTCTCTAACCTTACCGAACTACTTAATTAATTATTTAATTATATTTTTTAAATATTTTTAAAGAAATTTTATGATTGGTCAAATGAGAGCTTAGAAAAATAAATATATGAATTACTAATTATACAAATATGGACCAAAGTAATATTTTATTGTTATGATTGATGAATTAGATGGAATTTTTATTGTTATGATGGAGTAATATAAACCGATTAATTTGTAACCACCCACCCCTATAATATATAAAATACATTATAGGCCACATATCCCACTACTCCACCATATCCAAATCCGAGATGACACTAATTTTTAACATGCTTAAATTAAACAATTTCATCAAAAGATCGCATCATGGGTATACCTGAATGAATGGCTAAAGAAATGATGAGGATTGTGCATTGTCACAAAAATCATGCCAAATTTTGAACGGTTTTTTCATCAATATAATGTGATAGGATTCAATCCCAAAAAGTGTCATTGTCCCTAAATCTAGGTACTTCCAATAAAATCTCTCTTATCAAATCTTAAACTAAATTTCTATGTAAACAAGAAAATAAGATACATCAATTAGCAACAACGAAGAACCATGGCATGTCAACAACATAAAATAATAGAACAACCAAGGGATGAGACAGAGATATACAAAGGAGAAGCAATATGCAAACAAAAAACAAACTTTCTCCTTGATCAATTTTTCCTTCCAAGGGGTTTGCTTCCTTTGGACAACATAGTGGAAATGGGTTACAATCGTCTCACGGGTTACGTGTGGCTCAAGCAAAGGGAAAGGAAGGTGCACCGGTACAATGACATCGGTCGCAAGGTTTCTTTTGACACGGAGGTTACTGCCTTCGTGGAGGAACACCTGATGCGAAGGGTCACCGGTGTTAAGACCAAAGAGTTGTTTATATGGCTTCCTGTGACAGATATCTTCATCAATGAACCTTCTTCTAATGTGATCTCGTTCGCAAATTCTTCTGGAATTGCTAGATCGTTTCCTCTATCAGCATTTGCTCTCCAAGAAGAACATACACCGCAACAAAATTAACATAAAATTTCATCAACAAACTTTTATTGATTTATTTAGGATGCGTTATTAGAATGAAAGAATGAATTACTAATCCAGTGTTTGTCATTTTAGTTTGGATATATTTAATTAAAATAGTTGTAATATATTTTCATAATCTAAGAATATGGTTTTCCTCTAAACAAATCTAAGAATGGTTTGGCAACAAGTGCAAGAAGCAAACATTAAATTCATAAATCTTTATTGCTTCCTAGTCTCAAGAACGACACTAATGTGTAGGGATTTTTATAACTGCATGTTGATCCGCAAATGTAACAATTTAAATTGAACCAATTTATAATTGCGCAAAAATATTACATTCCAATTTTTTCATCTTTAAATAGTAAAATTTTAACCATTAATTATTTAATGTATTTGAATTCGTTCAAATACGTGTAATATTCAACTAAACCGTGTAATATTCAACTAAACCTATTAAAACAAATAAATGAATGATTCCTTCTTTAGGTTAGAATTTTCTAACTTATAAATTGGTTAATCAACATGCTTTATATAATATATTATGGACTTAAATAGTTAATTGGTTAGAATTTTCTAACTTATAAATTGGTTAACCAACATTGTTTATATAATATATTATGGACTTAAATAGTTAATTAATTTTTATAAATTGACATGTTTTTATTTTTTTTGTTTGAAAATAATCTCTGAAATTATAAAAAAAAAAATTATTTTAATCTTTAAAGATAAAATCCGCAAAAAACTACAGATTTTTCTACTGATTTTAATTTTAAGGACTAAAATTATATATATATATATATATATATATATATATATATATATATATATATATATATATATATATATATATATGAAAAACAAGAACATGTCAAATTACACGGACCACTTGACTATTTAAGTCTATATTACATTGTTATTATATTTTTAAATAAAAAGAAACATAAGTGACTCATATTTAAGTGTATTACTCGACTACTTATTGTTATTCCAAGTTTTTTAACTTTCTTTTAGAAGCTTTAATTTTGGTTTAGAATGAACGTAAGACATCTAATTATGTTTTTGTTCTATGTTTTTTCAATCACCTTAATATAATTGGTATTTGAGAAACCATACGACCTTGATATAGTTGGTGAATGAAAAACACACACTAGGCTCTCTCAAGAATTTTGATAGAAAAATTAGTTATTTTAGTTCTTGATGATAGACCGATCAATTATATGACTTAATTGATCAATTATATCACTTTCTTTAGGTTTCTTGTTCAACAACAAGAAGAAAAAAATCAGTCAAAAGATTTGATTCCTCACACTTTTTCTGAGATATTCTCTCTTGGGTGACACACAATTCCTCATTGACAAAAAGGAGAAAAGTGAATAATTGGTGCAAGAGGTAGACACACCCTCGCAAGATGCTACTTTTTCAAAACTACTAAGACAATGGGTTTTTATCAAATCATAAAGTAATTATTCGAATCAAAGAAACAATCAACTTGAATCAATGGTTCAAAAGAAGGGTGGGGGACCATGATTCGAGTCAAGTGTACCTCATGATTTTTGTCAAGAGGAGTTGTGGTTTGAATCATACTCTTCTTTGATTCGAATCAAATGAAGCAGAGCCAAAATGCAACTTTCAAAAGACTTCATGATTCGAGTCACACTTTGTATGATTCAAATCATACACACTTACATCCTTGACTGAAGTGTTATAACTTATGATTCAAACAATACTCAATGTATTGATATAAAACCAATTACTAGGCCCGAAAAGGAGACAAAAACATGGACACAACAACTAATCCAATGAATCAAGAGGTTTCTCAATGGAGCAAAGATTAAATATAGTCGAAGCAGATGAATACAAATACATATTATTATTCAAAATGAATTACAACGATAATGCTACAAAAACAATTCAAATAAATTCATATGATGGATAAAATACAAACACGTGATAAATTAAATAATGCATTATAAGCACAAATTGACAAACAATCAAAACTAAAACGATATCGGCGATGACTGCAATTTCACTGGAAAACCTACGTAATTTAGAAGAAGTTTTAGAAGTTAATCCTAGTGATATTTATTTTCAACTATCACCTCAAGCGTTTACTGACCAATTTTCCCCTCAAACATTAAAATTGTAGGACAAGCTGGTGGATAAATATTAGATTCAGAGACGTTGGTTCGAACTTGCGATATTTTAATTTTTCATCTTTAAATAGTAAAATTTTAACCACTAATTACTAGACAAAAAAATTGAACCAATTAATCTACTATATATTTGAATATGTTCAAGTACGTGTAATATTTGACTCAACCTATTAGAACAAATAAATAAATAGTTCAGTCTTTAGGTTTGAATTTTTTAACTTATAAATTCGTTAAGTAATATGGATTATATAATATATTATGGACTTAAATAGTTAATTGATTTCTGTAAGTTGGCCTGTTTTGGTTTTTCTTCTTTATATCTTTTTTGTTTGAAAATAATCTCTGAATATTAAAATCTTTTTGATTTTAGTCCTTAAAGATAAAATTCATAAGAAATTTGCAGATTTTCCAGCTGATTTTAACTTTAAGGACTAAAATCAAATAAAATTCAATATTATTCAAATATATATATATATATATATATATATATATATATATATATATATATATATATATATATATATATATATATATATATATATATATATATATACGAAAAACAAAAAACATATCAAATTACATAGACCAATTGACTATTTAAGTCTATATTATATTTTTAAATAAAAAGAAACATAAATGACTCATAATTAAATGTATGTGAACCCTTCTCACATTAATTTTAATTGCATAATTGCATACCCCCGCTACTTATTGTTATTCCATGTTTTTTAACTTTTTTTTAGAAGTTTTAATTTTGGTTTAGAATAAACGTAAGACATCCAATTATGTTTTTGTTCCATGTTTTTTCAATGACCTTGATAAAGTTGGTATGTGAGAAACCAAACGATCTTGATATAGTTGATGAATGAAGAACAAACACTAGGTTCTCTCAAGAATTTTGGTAGAAAAATTAGTTGTTTTATTTCTTGATGATAGATCTATCAATTATATGACTTGATTAATCAATCTTATCACTTTCTTTAGGCTTCTTGTTCAACAACAAGAAAACAAAAAAAATAGTCAAGAGATTTGATTCCTCACACCTTTCTAAGATATTCTCTCTTGGGTGACACACAATTCCTCATTGATAAAAATGAGAAAAGTGAATAATTGGTGCAAGAGATAGACACACTCTCGCAAGATCCTACTTTTTTAAAACTACTAGGACAATTGATTTTTATCAAATTATAAAGTAATGCTTCTAATCAAAGAAACAATCCACTTGAATCAATTATTCAAAAGAAGGGTGGGAGGCCATGATTCGAGCCAGGTGTACCTCGTGATTTGTGTCAAGAGGAGTTGTGATTCAAATTACACTCTTCTTTGATCATAATCAAATGATTTATGTCAAGAGGAGTTGTGATATGAATTACACTCTTCTTTGATCCTAATCAAATGAAGCAGAGCCAAAACCCAACTTTTTCAAGAGACTTCATGATTCGAGTCACACCTTGTATGATTCGAATCATACACACTTACATCCCTGACTCAAGTGTTATAACTTGTGATTTAATCAATACTCAATGTATTGATATAAAACCAATTATTAGGCTCGAAAAAGAGACAAAAACACGGGCACAACAATTAATCCAATGAATCAAGAGGTTTCTTAATGGAACAAAGATTAAATATAGCCGAAGCGGACGAATACAAATGCAAATTATTATTCTAAATGAATTACAACAACAATGTTACGACAATAATTCAAATAAACTTATATGATGGATAAAATACAAACACATGATAAATCAAATAATACATCATACATGCAAATTGACAAACAATCAAAACTAAAACGATATCGGCGACGACTACAATTTTACTGGAAAACTTACGCGATTCAGAAGAATTGAAGTTAATCCTAGTGATATTTATTTTCAACTATTACCTTAACTGTTGACGGACCAATTTTCCCCTCAGACACTAAAATTTTAGGGGCAAGCTGGTGCATAAATATTAGATTTAAAGACGATGGTTCGAACCCGCAACATTCCAATTTTTGCATCTTTAAATAGTAAAATTTTAACCACTAATTATTTGACAAAAAAGTTGAACTAATTAATCTACTATATATTTGAATCCGTTCAAGTACGTGTAATATTCTGCTCAACCTATTAGAACAAATAAATGAATGGTTCAGTCTTTAGGTTTGAATTTTCTAACTTATAAATTTGATAATCAACTTTGATTATATAATATATTATGGACTTAAATAATTAATTGATTTCTATAAGTTGACGTATTTTTATTTTTCTTTCTTATATCTTTTTTTGTTTGAAAATAATCTTTGAATGTTAGAAAAAATGGTTTTAGTGTTTAAAGATAAAATCCGCAAGAAATCTGCAGAATTTCTGCTGATTTTAACTTGAAGGACTAAAATTAAATAAAATTCAACATTATATATAAGTCTTTAAGTCTTTATTATATTGTTATTATATTTTTAAATAAAAAGAAACATAAATGACTCATAATTAAGTGTATGTGAACTAGGGGTGTTCACGGTCCGGTTTGGATCGGTTTTGAGACAAAATATCATCCGATCCAAAATATATAAAGCATACGGTTTGGTTCGGTTTTTGGATGACAACAAGAAAAATCCAATCCAATCCAATCCAATTTATACGGTTTATTTCGGTTCGGTTGAATCGGTTTTATTCGGTTTTTAAATCAACACTGTGAAATTTAAAACGAATATATTTCAATACCAGTTACAATTATGCCTCCAACGTCTACTAAGACAATATCTAATTTTCATATTATATGGCTATTTGATGTCATTGTTGCAAAGATTCATTATAATATATGGACAATATCTATCCCAACGAAATAGACATTGCTGTAATAAATATTTTATATGGAGACCTGCTTACTTAGTGCTTATAGGGAGACTTGTAATATAAATTAAATATATGACAAATATATATGACAGTAACATACCAAAGCTGCATTAAAGTGAATATAATTAATTTAATAGGATGAGTAAATGGAAGTAATACCGGTTCGGTTTGGACCGGTTCGGTTTTCATGAAGCCAACCGTAAACCGAACCGAACCGATCGGTTATGCAACATGGTGATCCAAATACATCCAAAAAAAATCGGTTTTTTTGGATTTCGGTTTTTTCGGTTCGGTTTTTGGTTTTTTTTTTTGATTGGATTGGATCTGAACACCCCTAATGTGAACCCTTCTCACTTCATTTTTCATTTCCAATCTCCCCGTTACTTATTGTTATTTCAAGTTTTTTAAATTCTTTTAGGAGCTCTAATTTCGGTTAAGAATGGACATAAGACATCCAATTATGTTTTCGTTCCGTGTTTTTCCAATGAGCTTGATATAGTTGGTATGTAAGAAACCAAACGGCCTTGATATAATTGGTGAATGAAAAACACACATTAAGTGCTCTTAAGGATTTTGGTAGAAAAGTTAATTGTTTTGGTTCTTGGTGATAGATTGATCTATTATATGACTTGATTAATCAATCATAACACTTTCTTTAGGCTTCTTGTTCAACAACAAGAAAACACAACAATCAGTCAAAAGATGTGATTCCTCACACCTTTTTTGAGATATTTTCTCTTGGGTGACACATAATTCTTCATTGACAAAAAGGAGAAAAGTGAATAATTGGTGCAATAGATGACACACACTCGCAAGATGCTATTTTTCAAAACTACTAAGACAATGGGTTTTTATCAAATCATAAAGTAATGATTTGAATCAAAGAAACAATCAACTTGAATCAATGATTCGAAAGAACAGTAGGAGAACATGATTCGAGTCATGTGTACCTCATGATTTGTGTTAAGAGGAGTTGTGATTCGAATCACACTGTTCTTTGATTCAAATCAAATGAAGCAGAGCCAAAACTCAACTTTCAAGAGACTTCATGATTTGAATCGCACTTTGTATGATTCAAATCTTACACACTTACATCCTTGCTTCAAGTGTTATAGCTTGTGATTCAAACAATACTCAATGTATTGATACAAAATCAATTACTAGGCTCGAAAAGGAGACAACAACATGGACACAGCAATTAATCCAATGAATCAAGTGGTTTCTCAATGGAACAAAGATTAAATATAGCTGAAGCGGACGAATACAAATACAAATTATTATTCGAAATGAATTGCAATGACAATGTTACAACAACAATTCAAATAAATTCCTATGTTGGATAAAATACACACACGTGATAAATCATATAATGCATTATACACGTAAATTGATAAACAATCAAAACTAAAACGATACCGACAATGACTGCAATTTTCACTAGCAAACCTACATAATTCATAAGAAGATTTAAAAGTTAATCCTAATAATATTTATTTTCAACTATCACCTCAAACGTTGACCGGTCAATTTTCTCCTGAAACACTAAAATTTTAGGGACAAGTTGGTGGACTTCTTGTGATAGTTCTTTTTTAATACATGAGGCATTCAGAACATCTTACAATCACAAATTGCACATCATTTACCCAATTTTCAATTATGATTGGTAATGACTCTCATTTACAATGAGAAGGAATTTGTAATAATGTTCAAATTATTTTACAAGACCAACATTTCACCCTTCCTTTTTACTTGCTAACAATTGAGGGTGTTGATGTTGTGTTAGGCACAGTTTGGTTGCGTACTTTAAGATGGAGGGTCTTAATTCCCTCCATCACATTTTCCCACAATGATAATTCCTTAACTTTGAAGGATGATATTAAATCTCACCTCACTCATACAACTTTTCACCAATTATACCAACTCATACACACAAATTCTCTCTATCACCTTTTTCCAAAATAATATTTGAGAGGCAGAGTGCAGTTCTTATGGTTTTGAAGAGACAATACCAAAAATTTACTAGGACTAAAAAACAAAGTGAGAGGGGCTAACCCTGTGTTAAAGCCTAACTAAATTCTAAACTGGTGGAACTCTGAAATCCATCATAAGAAATTGAGTATAGAAATTATATGAACAATGTAAAATATTCAATAGCCGAAAAAAGAAAACAATATAGAAAGGAATGAATATCAATCTAGAAAACTTTGTTTGTAAGCACAATTGGACAATGAAGAAAACTTTGTTTGTACATGTTGTCATGTTTATATTGTCAGTAGTTAATTACAAGTTACATACAACATTGTCACCTGAGTTTCACCCTTCCAAAGAAAATATTCTACCTTTCATATAGATAATGTCAGCATGAACTAACACTTCTTGTGAGAATACAATTTAAAGGACTTCTACACTTAACATCAAAAATTGTTCAAAAATGCAGGAAATCATTTTTCTTTGAGATCGTCAATTTGAGCAGGACATTCATATTGAGAAGATTCCGCTAATTTTCTATCAATGCCGAACTTACTCAGGTATCGCCTTTAAATCAGCTTTTACTTCTTTATCCCTGTCAGATCGAAAATAACCAACCCCAAGAGTTTTGTAGTCCCATACCATTTGAGAAATTTCATCTTGGGGAATATTTAAGCCTTTTTGCTTAATATATCTGAGCAGATCACAGAAAAATTTAGGATTATCAAGTTTTATGTACTCATGCAACACCCTCTCGTGGTCAGGTATCCAGTTTCTCGGGAACGGAGTATAATCACAAGATGGAATCAAGGACATATGCGAAAACTGAACACCTTCAATTGCATCAACCAGTCCCATCCTCAAAAGATCTGAATACTCAGGTGCAGAATTGTTGGTACTCTCCCTCAGTGGCCGGCTGAGGTTTCGTGAAGCTATTCCGTATACTTTGGCTCGAGACTTCAGCCTATACCTAGCAGCATACAATTTAGCCAAAGAGCTGCGAACTACATAGGCACAAAAGCCAACAACTTTTTTGCGATTATCAGCGTATTTATACCAATCAGCCATGGTCTCAAGAAACTTATTCATTTGTGAGTTTGTATGAGCTTGACCTGAATACAACATAGGGTTACACGGAAGCGGCTCGGGGTCCTTATCACCCTTAACAAGCTCTAGCTGCCTAAACTGCCGAATGCATTGTTGTAAGCTAGCAGTAACCGAAAGTAAAGTTCCAACACCCTTCTCACTCACTATGTTACCTCCAGAGCCTGTATACCTCAAAGTTGGATGTATCACTCTTCTGCATATTATATGATCCAAGAATTGAATACCTCTTGCAATATGTTCAATCTCCAACTTGGAATTATCTAACCTTAACCCAAAAGTACTCTCACAAAATTCAACAACTTTCTTCCTAATTTCAACAGCATCTTCTCTAGGACCCCTAATCCCTATCAAAAAATGACCACCATATCTTATGTAATCCATCTTCCTAGTTTTCTCATTACCACTCGACGGAACAAACTCGGGCCAAGCCGGGTTATGACATCCATCATCAATTGAATGTTTCCATATTGAATCAAACTTACAAGGCCTAAAAAACTCAACAATCATTTCTTCTATCATATGATCCAATTCATTAAGACAAACATTAGCAAGCAATGGACTTAATATCCCACAATGACCATAAGAAGGTACCTTAGCAGCCTCCTCAGGAGCAAAACTGAAGAATGTTCTTAACCAATAAGGATCCGGTTTTGGTTCATTCTCTTTAAGAATCCTCTTCTTTGTCGCTTTCCTCTTCTTATCTTTCCTCAACACTTCACCTTCTTCTACTCTCCGCGTCACTCGTCCCATTAGCGCAGACTTTATCAAACTCAAAACTTTCTTATCTCTAGTACCCTTTTCAACACAACCCATCACAACATCAGTATCAACTCTATCAAAAATCTCACTCAAATCACCCTTCAAAAACCACAAATAACCCGCGAAATTACTCCGAATTGTTCGAATAACAGTGTGTGCATTTCTGCCTGGTCGAAAAGCGTGTGATTTCAAAGAAAACTTCGGCTCAAAAACCGGTTCCAGAATAGTCAAAAGAACCTCCTGAACAACCCTGTCTTGAAAACAAGGCTCATTGGAATCCAGAAAAGCTTGAAGTTTCCGTTTTGATAGTGGCTTTGAAAAGGTTTTGTCGTATGGGGTTTTAAGCAATTGGTTGGTTTTATCATTCCATGAAAAACGACCGCGAATAACGACATTACGAAGGGAAAGAATTTCACGGAGGAGATTTGGGTGAATGGCGTTACGGGGAGGGAAAGTCCCGGTGACGTGAGCACATGAGCGTTGATAAGCGAAGACCCAGAGATCGAAATTGGAGAGGTAACCGGTGAGGTTTGGGAATGAAGTGGTTTTGGGGGAAGAAAAGGTTTTGAGCCATAGAGAAGTGCATATTTCGATTGGGTCTTGTTTGAGAAGAGATTGTGGATCTTGGTGTTGGTCTTGATGGAGGGTTTGGGTTGAGGTTTGAAGGGAACGGGTGAAGAGAGGGTGAAATGGTGAGAGTTTGTTGGGGGAGATGTGGAGGGGCTGAAGGTGTTTGATGAATTTCCTCAATGACATGTTTTGTTTTTTACATTTTCTGGTTGTTTGGGTTTGGGAGGTGGAGAAATACTTAACACTGTGCTAGCGGGGGAATTGTTTTGTAGGGGTTTATTGGGTTTGTGATGGAGGGATAAAAAATGCACTTATACTTTGTTTGGTTTTGAGAACTACAATGAGAGAAAAGAAAAAGAAAAAAAAGGCTAGATTTCCACCCCTTAAACATAGATAAGTGGAATCTTGTGTGTTTGAATCTAGAACTCTGCAATCGAATGCCTCTATATAATTATCAATTAAACTAATTTAACAAGACAAAGTAAAGTTTTAGAAAATCATGAGGGATTATCCCGAGTTGATAGGCAATGATGATTCTTCAAAGTGCAGTCACCTCAAATAAGGATATTTATGAGAGTGATAATGTACTACTGGTGTCGAGTTTGTAGACTGGAAAGAGTTCGATCATGTACTTAAGTTTCTCTTATCATATGAATCCAAGAAAAGAATACTTTAAAAATTTAAAGCTAGAGCAATGTGGAGTAGTTTTCCTTTATGACAATAAGGCTTGCAAGGTTTATGGTATTGGTACGATCATGCTTAAAATGTTTGATGATTATGAGTTTCTTCTCCACAACATGAGATATACTTCAGGGCTCAAGCGAATTTATAATCCATAAGCATGTTCAATGATTTAGGCTATTACATAAGAGTTGAACATGTGATGTTGAAGATTTCACATGGTGAAGTGAGCATAGCTAAATGGTCTAAAATATATGGCTTATATATTTTAGAAGGTTCCAATTTTGTTGTTCATTCATCATCAGCTAGTGAATACTTTCGTGACAAGAACAAGCTATGTGATTTGAGGTCAAGGTAGATTTATGAGCTTCTGAGAATGGATCCTGAAAAATTGAAGTTCATCAATCACATATGTATTACTTTTAGGGAGTCTCGCCAAGGAAAGAAGAGTAAAAACCTAGGGTGGAGCTTTTGGAAACTATGGTGGAGAAGAATCGGTTTGAGGTAGAGGTTCCTACTATAGATACTAGTAGTAGTGAGGGAATGATTACAGAGGAATTTGATTATCATTGGACTCATGATACAGTAAGAAGGGAGATTGTACCATCTCAAAGGGTCATTCATGTTGGTCTTGGGTGTTATCTTTAAATGTGGCTAAAAGGTTACAAAATTCAAAAACATGATTTACGGAGGCATTTGAAAGCAAGGAGATTCAAATATGGTATAAGAATAGTATTTGCGGGCTTGTTATATTACCTAAGCAAGATAAGGTGATTTAAAAGCAAGTGGATACAAGTGGCAAAATCAAGGTTCAAGTGTGCTTTGAACTTGATCAAAATTGTTGAATAATGATTCAACATGGTAGATAACAAGAAGGTAGTTAATGGATAAAATATCATCGCTGCAGTTTCAAATCAAGGCGGAGATTGTTAAAGTATACCTTAAAACTCAAGTGAGGAAGAGAAAGAAAATACATATTCTGATATTGTTGACTTTTAGTTTTAAAAAGTCAATGCACGATCAACGGTCACTATTTGGCTCGGTCAACTATTGAATTGGTCAATGTTTGACTCGGTCAATGGTCAATGGATTGACTGGTCAACGATTCAATTGTCATATGGGTGACTATAGCGGTATGCGGGGATCAGGTTTGGTCGTTTCGGTTCGTGGATCCGTTCATTAATGTTAGAATATTATAAATATCTTTTAAGATTAATTTAGAGATATATTGACCAAGTGACTCCAAACACAAGATGGAGGTGAATTATAATATTTAAAACTCGTGGTTAATTTATAAAACCTTTTTACTTTTTAAAACATTTATGTTAGAGGTTAATAAGAACGAATGAGATGAAAAGAGAAATGCAACCGAAATAAAATAATTAACACAAATTAAAGAGATAAGAGTTTAGAAATAATGCACCATAGATTTATATAGGCTTTTCATAACCATTTGGCCTACTTCTATCTCCAAAAATTTCCTCTTGAGAGTTCCATTAATATCATATTTGATCTTTCAAAGAATCAGCCAACAGATCTTCAACAATCAAACAGAGATTTTAACACAGACTGAGCTTAAGAACCTTCACCCAAGTTTTTTTCAAGTTTATCTTGTATTCTTTAAGTCTTTTACAAATATAATCTACAAGAGAATCACACTTCATGAAAAGAAAAACACTAATTAGAATGAAATTCCCACAAGGGCTTTTCAATCTTTTGGCACTAAGGCAATCTTTGTGAAAATAAAATATGAAAAAAAAGAGTAGAAGAATAATATAAGATTTTCTAATCATAAATTAGGTGTAAAACGAAATGAGGAGAAGCCGCCTTTCTATAGGAAAAAATTGACTCGAAAAGGAAATGATTGGCTAACGTAGTCTTGGTATGGAAGTAATCAAAAAAATGTTGAATGTGCATCGACTTCACTCACCTTAACATCGTGTGCCCTAAAGATCCATTACTTCTAGCCAATATAGACCACCTGATTGTTTGGTCCTCATGATACAAAACTTTTAGTTTTATGGATGCCTAATCTAGCTACAATTAGATCAAGATGAATCTTGTAGATGCGCCCAAGACGACATTCATGTCCAATCATGGCAACTACTACTTGATGACTTCTCGCAAATATACTAATAGTGTCGAAGTAATAATAAAAAGATCGTCTCCACAAGGATTGTAATTTAACAAGATAATTATGTGTGAATTCAAGTAATTAAATGGGGAATTTTCATTAAAAAATTGCTTCGGAAACACGAACGACAAAAATAAAAAGAATTAACTTAAAGCCGAGAAAAACGATCATGTGTTTTATCAAATCCCCTGATTTTTACATGTTGATAAAATTATGTATTTCTTGAGTTTCAATTATATTATTATCACATTGTGAATTAACAAGACCACTGCACTCAATTCATTGGTGTGAAGCTCACTAATTTATACGATAATTCCCTAATTCCTTAGGCCAATTCAAAGTCAAATTATAGATGCTCTAAGTGCGTTAATACAAAAGCAATGACTTCTAATTAACTATCCCTAGCTAATTACAAAGTCGAATAAATTGCTTTATATTAGATAAGTAGACTAGCAGTTAGAAATCCATATGAATCTAAATTTATTTATACACCCGTAATAAAAAAAAACATTAAACTCAAGAACAACTTAAATAAAAATAATAACAATAAAAGTCTCAATAAATCTCAAATAGACATATGTTCCAACAAAGTAAAAATAAGGTTCATCTCAAAAAGGCCTAAACTAAAGAAACTTAGATACTCATTGATAAATTAACAAATACCATGAGTTGATAAGTATTCATCACCAAAATCTATGGAAGAATGACTCTCCAATAATCCCAATGCTTTCAAAATTTCAATATGGAGTATTCATAGTTGTCACTTTATCTCCCAATTTCATAACCCTAAAAAAGTAGCCAAAGTCCCCCTTAAATAGAAAATTTTGTGTAAGCCAAATGCTTGTCACTGTGCCGCGATATATCAGCATCGCGCCGCAATGCAAGCCTCGTCGTGCCAATGGAATGTTTCGCGGGCGCAAGAAATCCAGTGGCTGAATGCTTGTTTTCTTCTTCATGTCTTCAATATTTCACTAACTATTTATATCTTCCTTGTCTTGGATTTTTGCTTATTTTTTCACACTTTGGCTTTACTTTAAGTCATTATTCTTCCGAATTTGTCTAAGTTTTCTCATAAAAAATGCGTAATGACGACTGTCATCATAACCCCAAACTTAACATGTTGTTTTTCCTCAGGTAACCTATATACACACTAAACATTTCGTCAAAATTAAAATGCTTACCCTTACCAATAAATGTCACATTTTTCTAATCAACACTTAGGTTCCCTGCTTATATCCCATAAACTCGGAAAAGTTCTTCCGACATACAAGTACTCAAGTTATGTCTCATCACACAGTTATGCCCTAAATTTGACAGGGTAATCACTCAATCAACATACAAAAAGTATTTAACAATGAATTTGGAAAATTTATAATTGAATCAATCAAAGTCATATTTAAACACACACTTTTTAGGTACTTTTAAGGTTGAAATGTGGCTTATGTCAGGGTGGGATAATTTAGGATAATAGGCTTAAATATTTGGGTTTAGGTACCTAATTTTCTTGGTGTTATCTAATTCCTTCCATATCACTCTTTTGTAATTCACTTGGCACTAGAGAACTCTTTTAGTTGGTCCTATTTTTCACACAAAAAAGGATTGAATAAGCTATTTTAACTTCTTATTTTTTTCTTTCTTTTTCTTTTTCTTTTTTTGACCAATTTATATAGCACCCTAACCCCAAACTTATTCGTTGCTAACTTCTAACAGCAGCCCCAAACTTATTCTTTTGCATTTGACAAGTAAAACAATTATTTCTATCTAACTCCAAAGAGGATGGAAAGAATTTATCCTTCAACTAAATGGCTATATAATAAGGCTATGTAATTGAAAGATAGGATTAGGCTAAAAGGTTAAACAAAGGATATTATCACATTGAAGCAAGGTATCTTAAAAGGCTCAGAGTTTTCATAAACAACCGCCTCAGTGTGTATTTATCAGACCAATAGACTCAAAATCAGAAAAAGTGTAAATTCCAGAAAAGGACTAATGCATGGATACTCTCATAAGAAGGAAAATTAATAAGTGGAAATTTGTTAACTCAAACCTTACAAGCTGAGGTATTTGAAGCTTGAGTACAAGTAGTCAATTTTTTTCTTCATCAACTTTCAATCTTCAAAAGAACTTCACTATTGATCTCTTTCATTCATTCTTTTTCTGGTGACATTTATTTTATTTTTCAAGACGACATTGACAAGGTAGCAAATTTAAATCTAAAAGAAACAACAGAAGTAAAAAAGTTCATTAACTAAAGCAAAGAGAAGTATAAAGGGAATAGCTTTCATGAGAGCTAGTTAGTACTCTTCTTTGGATTATATATATATATATATATATATATATATATATATATATATATATATATATATATATATATATATATATATATATATATATATATATATATATATATATATATATATATAAAGAGGTATTGGCTTTAATTCTTCCACATTAACCCTATTCTCTTTAAAACAATCGTTGTTTGTGTCAGATAAATATTTATTTCATCTATCTCAATATAAGCTGCTTTTTCTTTTTTATGGTACTTACTTGATCTAGCATTTTCAGCCTTCAAGCAATCAACCTGTCATACCCTATCAACTAGTTGGCTATATCCCTTAGGTGTTGAATATCTAGTTTCTTCCTAATGGAATAGTCTAGACCTCCAGTAGCCATTTCAACCAACTCATGTTCATTGACTTGCGTAAATCATCTTGCATTAAGAAGTCTAAACGTGTTCAAATAATCATTGATTGATTTAGGCATTTTACGCTTAACGCTGACCAATTCCTTAAGGTTAATTTTCGACTGACCCATGCAAAATAGTTCATGAAACACTCTCTCTAATTAATTCCAAGTATGTGTGGAATTAGGAGGGAGTGTTGTGAACCACATAAAAGCAGTTTTTGTTAGAGAATTTGGAAAATAGTTCATCTTTAAATTCTCATTATTAGCTATATCCTCTGCCTCAGTCTGGCATCTCGCAACATGCTCGACTATTTATTTGTTAGTCTCACCAAAAAACTTAGTGAATTCGGGGACTTTCCAACCTCTGGGGAGTTCGGTTTGTCGAACATATTCCGACAAGGGAATATGTAATTAGGTTTATGAAGGCCAATATTCAGGCCATTTTGGGCCAGAATCTATTCGACCACGTTTGTTATATTGTTCTGCCCCCCCCCCCCCCCCCCCAAGTTATTCTGTTGGACATTTCTAAGTACTTGGTTGGCATCATGGTTTCTGGGCACCATAAATATCTTAAGACCATTAAGGGCTTGATTCCTTTCGACTATCTTCGATGGAGGTTGCTTGACTAGAACTTGGTTAATAAGTGGTGGCACAACTGGCGTCGGGGGTGCCCCCAAAAGTCAACAATCTTGCATATCTGATGGGCTAACTACTGGTAACTTTGGATGGTGTTCTGGATCAAAGGGTTAAACACTATACTTATTTGTTGTGTCAAATATTTACCATTTTATGGTTACTTTCGTCCATTTATTGCCTTATGGTTGCTAAAGAAGCGGGAGTAAAAGTTGGCATTATGGGATGGGCATATCAGAGTCTCCCCTATGGTTTCCATATGTGACTAGGGTTGCTTATGGTAGATCCTGACGCCAAATGTAGATTTAGGGGTGATGTTATTGCAGCAACATTTTCTACAAACGTCAAAGTGTGGTTGTATAAGCCCACCATCATGACACTTGGCATGCCATAAGGGTAGTCCCTCATAACTAAAGGCATAGTAAAACTTGGGACATATTGGGGGTTATTGTCCCTAATAACTGTTGCAACGGACATGGGGGAGGTTGGTATGCTTGTTACCTATGGGAAAGTAACTACCACCCCTGGCATCGATACTGAAGTCGAGACCTGAGTTAAAATAGGGCATGTGACTCCGTTAGTGTTAATTGTCCTTATCATACTAACGATTGTAGTAACTGGTGGTTCAAAGTCTGAAGTATCATTTCGGGCTCGAAAAGTGTTCTTTGGGTTTGCCATTACTATCAAAATTCTACCACTCTTTAAACGAGTGTGACCCAGGACATTAAAAATCTTACCACTTCTCAAATGCATATGTTAACAGACATTGGAAATGATAACGGAGTAAATACTGTGATGGTTTCTTCAAGAGAAAAATGATTTTTCACACAAAAACATGCGTGTTCCATTGGGAGCGCTACTTTTTCGTAGGTGTTTTTAGCGAACAATTACGAGTTTAAAAGTCTTTGAGATTAACTCCAAAATTTTGGGATCGGTTTTATGCGAAAACTTTTACTATGGCGTAAATGTTAGATGTAACTAAAAATGTCTGGTTGCAGACAGTATGAAAGTAGACTTTAAAGATAATAAAATTTAAATTATAGTAAAAAGAACTTGAAATAAAAAACATTAAATGAGATGAAGTAAATGACAAAAATAAAAAGGTGTTTCGATTAATGAAACATATAAAAGTACAAAGAAAAAGGCATGCAGACTCACATAATTGCTCACAAACTATTTTTCTCTTTGACTCGGATACTCCAAGTCTATAGAGAATGTATGTGAAAATTTGTGAACCATTATTACAACACATGAGTCTGATATATATATATATATATATATATATATATATATATATATATATATATATATATATATATATATATATATATATATATATATATATATATATATATATATTAAACTAAGAATAACTGCCTTTGACAGTTTACATATACATAAATTGATACGTCATTTGAATAAATACAACTCCTGTTTCAACATCGTGCCACACCGTCAAGGATTTGGAACTGCTGAAACCATTATCCCATGTTCTCTAATTGCTTAGAGACTAGTAATTGCTTGCTCGTCGAAAGTAGTTATTGAATGCAATAAAGTCTCCTTCATCCTTGGTTTCCTCAATCTTCTAAGTATTCAGAGTCTGTCGGAAGATCCTTTATCGACATGGTGTCAAGTAGTTACTCAGGTGTGTTCCTAATACTCCTTTAACTAATTCTCAAGATATCCTCTTGAGATTCCTCCAAACTACATCTCACGATGTTAGTCGGGAAGTTTCAGTCGATGTGTCATCACTGTCGGCTTTTGTCCATCAATGCCAACACTTAACACTTCACAAAATGCAGCATTGGCTTGACTTTCCCTACTAGGTAGAAAATCCCAGGTCAACATTATGGAAGGATGATGGAGTGTCGTGAACCATGTAAAAACATTTTTTTGTTAGAGAATTTGGGGAAAATCTCATTTTCAAATTCTTATTATTTGTTATATCGCCTGCTTTCGTTTGGTATTAAGTGATGTGTTCGACAATCGACTCACTTGTGTCTCCAGCAAACTTGGTGAACTTAGAGACTTTCCACCCCCTAGTAAGTTCTGTTTGCAGAACATATTCAGTCAAAGGAGACACAAAATTTGTCCTATGTAAACCTACATTAAGGCCATTCTGGGCAGGGATATTTTTGACTATGTAGGCCATATTATTATTCCCCCTTAGGTTATCTCATCGAACATTCATGACTACTTCTTCAGCATCTTGGTTCCTACCCGCCATAAATACCCATGGGTTAACTTGGCCTACTCGTTCTTCTCCTCTCACAATTATAGGGGGTCTGACAGGTCGAGGTCCCTCTTGTTGTTGTTGCCTTGGTAAAAAAAGGGCAACCCTATTGTCAGGTATCCCTGTTGGCCTGGCTGATACAATTTGAGGAATTGGTTGTGCCAAGGCTTAAAGGGCACCAAAAAAATAGGTTATTCAGCCCATTTGATTAGACAGTAATTGGTAACTCTAGTTAGTCTTCTGAATTAGGGGGTTAAACACTATATTGATTTGCTGAGTAATCATATTAACTATCTCGTGGTTACTTTCATCCATTTATTGTCTTATGAACAACATGGAATTTATCGTTAGAGCAGACGCGTTTAGGGGAGCAAATGCAGTCCCTCCATGTTGTGTCACTCGATCAGGGTTGCTAATGGAAAACCCCAACACCACATATGGATTTCAAGGAGACGCTATTATTGCATTATTATCTACATATGTTGAAGCGTTGCTCTGTAATTCTTCCATCATTGCAATTGGCATACCATAAGGGAAATCCCTCGACACTAGTAGCATTGTGAAACTTGGCATATAAAAAGGCTTAGGGTATACTAAATGAGCGTGTGTTGGCCAGAGAGTCATTGGAATACTTGTTGCCACATGAAAAGAAACCACTAATTCTGGCATCGACGTTGCACTCGCCATTGGGTTGAGGATATGTTCACTAGTCCCTATGGGATTTGCATTCTTTGTCTTCTCAACTGTCAGTGAGATAGGTTATTAAGTATCTGAAGTGTTATTTTGGGGAAGTGGCATATTCTTAGGACACACCATTTCGACTAAAGTTTTACCGCTCCTCAAGCGCATATAAATTCAGATGTAGAAAACGCCATTCAATGCAGGAAAAAATCACAACATAACAAAAACAATGCAAACACTTTTAAATAAATAACTCAAAAAATTGCACAAACAGGTCCCACTAGGCGTGCCAATTTGTTCACCAGTGTTTTTAGTAAACAATCACTTAGTTTTAAATTTATTGCAGGAAGGACCAAACTAGAAAATCCTGGGGCAAGTTTGTGCTAAATTGCTGGGGAAAGAAAGTGTGCATTTAATGTTGATTATTTCATAAAAGTAGTTAAGTTTTGAAAGTAAGTGAAATTGTTGATTTCGATTGGGTTGAAATTAGTTACATGAATGGTAAATAAAATCAAGTAAAAGTGAAGTAAATTAAATGAAACAAAACTTTATTTGCATAAGTGAGAAAGTGGTAGGCAAGTACATTTCTTCAGAAAACTCGTTTCTCGCTTGTGTATGGGTACTTTGAGTGTATATTGAAGTTTACAATTATTTTTGTCACCCTGAATCCTAACACTAGAATTCATATTTATAATGTTATAAAACTAATGATTTTCCAATGTTCAAATACCCTTCCGTCCGACACGTCATCTCTGCATGCTTAACTATCATTCGATTGACCTCCATGTGTCCTTGGTGTTTTTGGATAAGATCAAACAATTATTTTAGTTTGAAATTTGAATCTGCTTCTAGTTGAACTCCTTCAATTTGTCAAATTTAATGACCAACTCTATTGAAAATACCACTAAGTACAAGACCAGATCCTTCAATGTTGAATTTTGTTGTCTCTTCTTCCAAAGTCTTTGCATAAATTACAGCTAATTCCTTTGTCGAATTTCCCTTTTGGCATTACTATGGAAAACACCTATCACAACGATTGGATACTACCATGTTGAACCAAGCGTTGTGAGGTAAGGTGTAATTGTATGTATGATGTTTTCCACCACGGTGATTGTATCTATTTAGCGTGTTACCTACCATAGTTGTTACTTTAAAAACCTGTTGTTATATTCTTTAATGCATAATATTTAACAACGTTTGTACTAAACAACCGTTGTGATATATACATCTGAGTTTATTATAAATTATATGGAATCCTTATTTCACCAATGTTCACTAAAGATATAACCTTTCAATCTGCACTAGAACATTATAATATGACAAATTAAGTTATATTAGATGGACAAGTTTATGTTCAATGCTTGACAAGAGTTCTTCAACTCCTTATCCATATTTTGATCTTTAACAAGTAGAACTTGGTTTAATGATTGTAGTTCTTCAACCACCCATCTTTCCACCTCTAATTTTGTTTGCAAAGCAAATGATATTTTGCAAATAAAATTAGAGGTGGAGAGATGGATGGTTGAAGAACTACAATCACTAAACCAAGTTCTAATTGTCAAAGAACAACATGTAGATAACAATGTGAAGAATTCTTGTCAAGAATTGAACGTGTACTTATTTTCTAATACAACTTTATATATCATATTATAATTTTCTAAACCGGCTTAAAAAGTTATATATTCGGTAAGGGATTAGAAAAATACTCAAACCACATAATATATAATAAACTCATATTTTAAACAAACATTAACACAACAACATTCATCAACAATAAACCATAAACAACTAACACGATACAACAAACATATCAAGTCATAGAACGCTTCAGAAATGTACCATACATGTCCCATAATGGCGTGTCCACAATGAAATAAGGATGAAGTTAAAGTTAGAGTCACAAACTTGTGTTTATCTTGAATGATTGTCATTCTGGATCTTCCACACAAGTTTGTTACGCTAACTTTAACTTCATATTCTTTATTGAAACAAGCATCCCTACCTATAAGTCAAAATAAGAAGAAAGTCCAAACATTATGAAATTATAAGCTATTGAAACATATTTTGAAAAAAACTATAGTGGAAACGAACCTGTAAATACTCATTGGCTAAGATTTGATGTTATGGTTTCGTTTTGGGGTTTCCATATGAGAGAGACGACTAACATAGTTGTTAGGGTTTTATTTTGAGAGAGATGAGTGAAATAGTTGTTAGGGTTTTGTTTTGAGAGAAACGACTATGTACTGAAACAAGAGATAATTTCGCTTATATATAAATAAGTAGCACTTTTCGCCACGGTTGAAAATAAAAATTGTGGTGATATATAAGGTCAATCACATTATTATCATGATAAATGACCAAATTGTTGGTATTGAGGTTCAAACCATTTCACTCCATATACATTTCACTAAGGTTATTCTATATGACCGCTGTGACATGTCCTTTAGCAAATACAAAAAAAAAACGCCAAAAAATAAACTATTACCACGGTTAACACGATGACCATTGTAAAATTGGTGTTATCAAAGGTCTATTTTGTAGTAGTGTGGAATTTCTTGGCTATCAGATGGTCGAGCTTTGAGATATATAAACATAGGCCAAATATGGATGACATCGAAAAGAACGAGATAACTAAGAAACTAGTGAAAAGTGAGTTCAGTTGATCTCATGACCAATACAAGGACTTGATGAGCCAGTTCTTTGAGCTTAACGTAAATTATTTGACTCTTAATCAAAATTTTAATTTCAATTTATTTATTTTTCGGTCTAGTTTTAAATCATCAATCCAGAATAAGTTTGAGTTATCAAGTTTATCCGAGTTATTCACGAATTTTTACTCAATCAAATTCGAACTAAAAATAATTTACGACGAACTCGAGTCAAGTACCAAACCGAATCAAATCTTATCGAATTGTGCTTAGCTAAACAACTCGATTTATTTTCAACCCTAATGCATAGTAATAAACTTTTTAACAAAAATATAATTTTATTTATAGAAGATATGAAATAATATGGTGACAGGGATCCGACTTGTGTGGCACATCGTCTAGAGCGCCGTCCTTAGAAACAAAAAGTAAACGCCACGAAACTTAAAATAAAAAGACTTTAAACATTCCTACAATGCAAACTCATACACCTTCCGCATATATTGCCAACACTTTCACCCACCTTTCCGCCAACTATTCTGTCAAACTATACCTTCCCTAACAGACATCTCTTCTCTGATCTGCCTCATGTTAAATACATTAACAAGTTAATATATTAAGTCATCATTCATTATGGAATATGAGTTCATCCTTATCAATTAAGTTAACAATGAAAAATACACACTTTTCTGAAGGTGCATGCATCAACGTAGAAGATTAATACATATTAATACAGAAGTGATACAATATCAACGTGGAACTTTCTTTCCACAACATTCTTTCAGTGTAACTTGCTTGCGTTGAATGTGTATAATTAATATATATCTGTATATAATAAATATAGTGAAGATGACACCTTTTAGGTATATAGTTCCTCAAGGTTCTGATGAAGATAGATGGCAGTGGAATGACATAGAATTAGGTTGATCGTTGTGACACGGTGAGGAACCGGAAGGAGGGACAAAACCCTTTGGAAGCATCACAGAGAAAGGTCTTGGTGGTGACTTCATCATGTTCTTGACTATCTTCTTCCTGTGTTTCCTATGCATCTTGTTCTTGTTCTTGTTTCTGTTCATCCTCCTCTTCTTGATTCTTTCTTGTCTGCTCAAAAACGTCGGAGGGTCGGCGTTAGGGTTGGCGTTCTTGAGGTAGAACACTTGATGGTAGTGAGATATTTGAGAGATGGTTGAAGAAGGGTCTTGAGGTTGAATCTGTTGGTTGTTGTTAGAGGAATGTGAAGAGGATGATGATGATGATGGCGTGTGAGAGATCATGAGGAGGAAGAAGAAGAAGATGAAGCATTTGAAGGGTAGAGTGAGATTTGCCATGTGGGAAAGAAGAGGGTATAGGAAAGTGTGTTTTGTGGTGCAATTGTGTGGTAAAGGAAAGAAGAGTTATGGAAGTGAGGTTGCACTAAGATTGAGGATTTATGGGAATTCCAATGGGTTGGTGTGGCTTTTTAGATGAAAAAAAGTAAAAGGAAACACGTTTAAGATTGTTGAAAGAAATGGTCAACTTGTGCGATCTTGATCAATATCAAAAGTTGAATATTTTTATTGGTGGTTTCTATTCAATGGAATTGGTTAATTGGACTTAAGAAGGTTAATGCTGATTGCTCGAGAGTACACTTAAGAAGATTAACATTAACACTTTGTATTTTTTATATCGGTATCACTAAGTGTTAAACTAGTTAAAATTCGAGGTTTTAGATTTGAATTCAAATGAAGATAAGAGTAGAGTATTCTTGTACTCTAGTTCGTTATATATTTTGCAAATGATATTAAAGTGTTAATATACCGTACTAATATAAATTTATTTTAATACGTTTTCTAAAATATAGATTTTTTTTAACGATTTTTCATCTTTGAACATCAGGCCATGTCTAATTTATTTAAATTGACAAAAAAATTTAAATAAAAAAATAAATCATTTATTTTATCGATTGGGCTGACAACCAATGGAAAAAATCTTTCAGGGACATGCCCTATAAGAAAAAATAATATTAATTGGATAATTTTATTGGGTGAATTTCACCTAAAAAAATGATGGTTGGGGAATGATATTCATCTCGCAATTTATTTATCCAATAATAATAACAAAAATCTTTCAGAGACACACTTCGAATCTCAAATGTTTTGTGTCAGTCATAAAGTCCAATAGCCGCAACCCAGAGAATGCGCCAATCCACCAAGTCACTTGTGGAACAAGAGTGTTATCCTGGATTAGAGTGCAGAAGAACTAAATCCAAGATTCATCCAACGGATCCCCGTATTCTACGCTTGAAGATCAGCAAGATGTTATAACAATTCTACTATATAAAGAGCAAGTGTGTCATTTTTCAGGCACATTTCAAATTCAAACTTCATTCACTTATCGTATTCTCATACTGACTTGAGTTTTTGAGTGTTAACCTTACAAGTCAACCCCTTTTCCACCGTACCGGAAGCTCAAGTCCACAGTTGCAATCCATAATCTTCGATCTTCGATTAATTGTTTCCCACGAAACAATGTCATCGTATGTGAGAAACAACATTTGATTCTCGTGTCTTCCATGTTTAAACATTCAATTCATGATTTACTCATCCAAAGAGCTTCTTCAACCCAGACGTTCAAAACTCCTTAATTTGAATATTAGATATATATTCTTGATATATTCCAATTGTAGATCAACTTCGATTCGCAGGTTCTCAGATATCTGATTTCCAGATCTTTCCGCTAGGTGAGACTGCCGTAGTTGCTCAAGCCGCAAGAGATCCACCGCCTCATCCTCAAAATGGTGGTGATCAAGTGTTGTTTAAAATTGTGTGATGGCACATGCAATTATACATGTATGTTTAAAGTATCAAGTGATAGATTCGTAAGGATGTTGAACTCACAGAGAGTGGAAAATAACTTAGATTGATTTGTAAAACTTTCTTTTGTAAATGACCATGAGCAAGAATAAAAATAATTAATGGTTGTCACATGTTCAGTTTTGGAGTAAATAATGACAAAAAAACAGTTAATAAGAGTAGAATGAAGTCAATAATGGAGATTATGTTGGGTAATGATCTGTTAATATAAAATTGTCTATTGTGTGTGCATGATGTGCTATGTCGTGCCAGAAGAGGTCAGAAAGTGATCTCGTGGTGTATCTCTACATAATCAGAAATATATATAGTAAAGCAAGGGGACAAATATATAAGTCTCGCTTGTAACATTAATGCATGTCTGGTTTTATTCTAAATATCCTCAATAATTTTAGATCTCTATGTCTAAAGTAGCCAATCTAGTGAATATCTTTATCATACTATTTCTAATCACTTTTATCATGAAGTCGGCTTGTGGTTGGATCTCTCACAATAACAAGCTTATATCTTTTTCCGAGTTAATCATTCAAAGGAGCAGATTTATGACAATTTAGCACATGGTAAAATAAAGCACTAACAAAACATCATCTAACACAAACAAAAATTTCTTATTAACTTCATATTGATCAACAATAAAAGGTTTAACTTATGGTGAAATTAGTACATACATCACTATTTGAACCTAATCTAAACATTCTTAACACATAATGAAAAAGAAATGAAAATCTAAGAGTAACTTCTTCGTCTTCTTGCAATCTTCAATCAGCAAGAGAAAACCTATCTCATACCAGATACTGGTAGCATACACTTGAGGTGATGAGACGAGGAACCTCTCCATTTTGTTCAACTCGCTATACTCACTGATTTTCACTAAGTGTTTCTTTCTACGAGTTGCTGAACCTCCTTGCATTTCCTCTAAGAGGTCCTTTTATAATCACTTCCTTCTAGGGTTTTTTGTTGCCTTGGATCACGAGCTTTTGGGTATTCTTGAATTATGGCCCAAAGGAATCAATAAGTTTCCCTCCAATTCTTCCTTTTCGTACTATTGTAGAGCCAAGTACAAATAACATGTAGGAGATAAAGTGTCTCGTGGCAGACTAGTGACACATTTATTTAGGCGCCATTGTCTTCCGACAGTCCTTTGCAGCAGGAAGACAAGCTAGACGCAGTAGTTGAAGTATTATTGTGCATATTTTTATCCTCTAGCACCTCGATCTTATCTCTTTGCCATTTGATTCAAATGCACTCCATTATGCAGTTGGTGTTACGTAAGTCCTACAACTATGAATGTACACTATTTGTAACCTCTATTTCATCCTTTATTTTGTCCCACACTCTTCTCAAAGTTGGGGTCAACTTGTTGTTCCGGTACTATTGTGCCAGAACTCATCGGAAGTCATCTCTACACAAGTAACAAACACATAAAATGAATTTTGATGTTGATGGTGAGGATGTAGATGCTATAACCTTCAAACAGATGGTTCGCTCTCTGAGATATATGTGTAACACCAGACCTGACATATGTTATGCAGTTGGAATTGTAAGCATGTTTATGAGTAAGCCAAAGTGGTCAAGTTACCAAGCTGCAGTCAGGATATTAAGGTACGTAAAAGGGACTTTGAGGTATGGAATTTTGTTTCCATCTGGAGTGTCAATTGATGTTGAGCTGATATGTTATTTAGACTCATAATGGTGTGGGGATAGAGTAGACATAATAAGCAATATAGAGTACATGTTTATGTATCTAGGAGCTCACATTTCATGGAACTCCAAGAAGAAACCAGTGATTGCGTTGTCAAATTGTGAAGTAGAATACGTAGTTGGTGCTTTGTCAGCATGTCAGGCTGTTTGGTTGTTAAATTTGTTGCATGAGCTGAAGTTCAAGGTGAGAAAACCAGTCAGGTTGACGATAGACAACAAATCAATCATAAGTCTTTTTAAGAATTCAGTACTGCATGGAAGAAGCTAACACATTTATACTAAGTATCATTTTCTGCGCAATCGAGTTTAAAATGGAGTGTTTGAGGTTATTTATGCCAACACTCAAAAGTAACTTGCAGATGTGCTAACAAAGACAATTAAAACTGAACACTTTATCAATTTAAGGGATGAAATTGATGTTGTTGATTTTTAAATCTTGAATATGAATTAATGGACAAGGTTAAATGTAATTCAAATTCAAGATACTTAGTTTCAATTTCATTTCATTTGGGTTAGGATATATAAATCCTAATGAAAGTTTATATATATAACACTCAAAAAAGACTTAAAAAAGAAACTCTTTAAATATTTGAAAATTCATTACCTATCTTGAATATTATATGCCTAAATTATCAAAATAGTTAATAAATTTATTTTAATAAATGAGTGATATTTTTTAACAACTTTATTGCATTAATTTATTTATAGGTAAATTTTATAAATAAAAGTCTACTAATTTTAATATCTGAAACCACTTTCTTACATTTTTTACTGCCATAATTTTATCCAGATTGCCAAAGTACAAAGACGAGATACACGTAATAACAGATAGAAAGAAAAAAAAGAAAAGGAAAATTATAACGTTAGTCAATGCAATGTTAAAGAAAAATAAAAACCGAGAAGATATAATCTGAAAGCACCTCGCAAACGGTGATCTCAGACACTGATTCTCGTTGTCACGTTACATTCGATTATGCTATAGAGTTACATCGTCTTCATGCTCCTCCGCAATCGAATTTTCATATTCACCTAAATTGTTGTTGTTGTTGTTGTGTGTCGATTCGGATTTGGATCGGATCGGATCGGATTGGCGGATCCAGCATGTCCAAGTCTCTTCCCTACTCCAGAAAAGATGTTGACTACGATAACGCCAAGTTTCGTCACCGTTCTTTCTTCAAGGTTTGCTTCAATCTTCACTCTTCAATTCATTCAACACCGTTTTGATTTCTCTTGTATAACTCATTAGGGTTCTTGTGATATAAGATGAGACGAGTCTCTTTCAGCTTATCGAAATCCACCGGTTTTAAAACTTCTTTATTTTTACAGGTTATTACTCAGACCTTCCTCACCAGTAACCGAAAGCGTGATTGTATTAGCTGTAGTACTGGGAAGTTTCTGTTCTTGATATTGATCTTTGGTGTAGTATACGTTGGCCTGACACATAACCCAATTCCAAGTCGTGTGGTTTCTCGAGATCAAGTATTTGGAATTGGAAAGAATGAAGAAAATAACGGCAGTACTAATGGTGTCGAAAGATTAAAGAAGTTCTGGAGACGGGCGCCGAGGCTTCCTCCTCAGTTACCACCCGATACTAAAAGGAGTAATAATGGTATTGATCATGTAGCTTCACCTCTAGATGTCAAAGCATTATGGATTACTAGGCAACAGACAGTCAAAGAAGCTTTTACTCATGCGTGGTCGGGCTACAAAAAATATGCAATGGGTTATGATGAGCTTATGCCAGTTAGCCAAAAGGGGATCGATGGGTTGGGGGGATTAGGGGCAACAGTAGTGGATGCTCTTGATACAGCTATGATAATGGGTATTGATGAAGTCGTTGCTGAAGCGGGATCCTGGGTTGAAGAAAACCTTTCTGAGAGAATTAGCAATAAAGGTCAAGTAAATTTATTTGAGACTACAATAAGGGTTTTGGGCGGGCTTTTAAGCGCATATCATCTAAGTGGAGGGGAAAAAGGAATAAACGTAACTCATGCCGGACCTAAACCGGCTGTTTATCTAGAAACGGCTAAGAGTTTGGGTGACCGTCTGCTAACTGCCTTCACATCAAGTCCGACTCCCATTCCATTTAGTGACGTTATTCTGCATGATTCTTCCGCACATCCAGCTCCTGGTGGACTGAGTAGCACGTCTGAAGTGTCCACGTTGCAGCTCGAGTTCAATTATCTCAGTTATGTATCTGGTGATCAGAAATATGGTTTGGAGGCAATGAAAGTCATGGAACACATAAAGACTCTTCCAAAGGTTGAAGGACTAGTTCCTATCTACATTAGGTATGTAATTACATATATTTTAATTAATGTATCTCTGAATTAGTTCTCACTTGAAATAATTCTCGATAAATTTTTCATTTTGTTTGTGTTCAATAGCTTCTTTTATTGCTCTAGTTTATTTTGTCGCTTTCAGGTGTGGATCTTCCTTTTCTTTCTCATTATATTTCTACTAACATTTAGATACTTCGATTCACTAAATGCAGCCCTCATTCTGGCGAGTTTAGTGGAGAGAATATTAGACTGGGATCGCGTGGTGACAGTTACTATGAGTATTTACTTAAAGTATGGCTTCAGAGTGGAACTAGTAGAGATAATAACAGTACATCATATTTATACGACATGTATAAGGAAGCAATGAACGGTGTTAGGCATCGTCTTGTTCAGAAATCTGTTCCAAATGAACTAGTTTTTGTTGGAGAATTGCCTTCTGGACCAAATGGTGGGTTCAGCCCGAAAATGGATCACCTGGTAGGTATTTACCAATTTTGAAGTTTGTTATTGCATGAAATTTATTTAGTGCTTTAGTTGATTGAACATATAATTGAGTAGAAATAGTGCAAAGAACTGACAGAGTTATTGCTCTGTATGTAGTATAACACACTTATGTATTTATCTGGTTATCCTGAACTGTGATGTTCTTTTTTTTCTTTAGAAGTTATCGATTTGTATTTATGTTCATGAAGTATCAGTTTCAGTTTTGTTTTTGCGTCTAATATCATGATATTTTCAACCTACGGGATGACTTTTAAGCCACGGACATAGCAGAGACTTACTTCTGTCACTGTACTGTAGTTTATCATATGCCCACATAATGCTCTCTCGTGCTCCATTACGTCCATGGTTTAAACTTCATTCCTTAAACACTTGAAATGTGTCAATAATATATTTTACATGTGAAGAACTGGATTTTATAGTTATGGGAAAGCGTTTTGGTTATTTACAAATTAAGCACCAACTCGCATGGCGTTTTGTCACATAAGTCTTTATCTTTCTCTTCTCCTTTGATGCTGTCTACTCAGGTGTGTTTCTTATCTGGAACTCTTGCACTTGGTGCCACTAAAGGCCTTACAAAGAAACAAGCAATGGAAAATAATATGCTTAACTTTGAAGACCTAGAAAACTTGAAGCTTGCGGAAGATTTAGCTAAAACATGCTTTGAGATGTACTCAGTGACTTCAACCGGTCTAGCTCCCGAAATTGCTTACTTTCGTACCAAGGTTAGTAGGACTTCTATGACATTTTGGACTCGTTAAATTATAATAGATCACACTCAAAATCAGCATCGAATTTCATTATCTACTCATGTCCTCTTCTCAATGATGCTGCCGGTGATTTTATTTTCTAGTGCTGCATTATATATAGTGAAAATGGAGACCTAACATGTAGCCTCTGGTGTATGCTTTTGAAACCCAGGAATTTTCTGAACAAGGTCATGAAGGAGGAAATACGAGCTCAGAATATACTAATGACATCATAATAAGACCTGCCGACCGTCATAATCTCTTGAGACCCGAGACTGTGGAGTCATTATTTGTTTTGTACCGTATTACAGAGGATCTAAAGTAAGCTTTCCTTCTCTTATGTATAAGATTACTTCAATGTTTTTATTTCTTGTTACACAAGAAACAGCAAATATGGGCTTAAATTTTCATTTTGATATTTTTCTGAAATAATCATATGTGTATATATTGTTTTACAGATATCGTGAATGGGGTTGGCAAATCTTTGAAGCCTTTGAAAAGTACACGAAGATCGATACCGGTGGATATAGTTCTTTGGACGACGTAACTATTATTCCTCCTCCTAAAAGAGATAAAATGGAGACTTTCTTTCTAGGAGAAACACTTAAGTATTTATACTTGCTTTTTGGGGAAAGCTCCCATATTCCATTGGACAAGTTTGTTTTTAACACAGAAGCACATCCTATACCAATCAATTTGAAGAAATGAGTTTTATTCATCAAATGCTTTCAATAGACAGTTTTTTAGAAATCCAGATCGCGTTGGCACAATGTGAAATGCTTCTTTGAAGTTACTATGGCATCTCTTTGACTCTGAGCAAGAGTGCTTCTGGTTGTAAAGGAGTTAAATAGCTTGGATCGCAAGGAAAATAGAAACTATCCAATATTGTTTAAAACATACATTACATCAGCAAACATGCTGCAGAGGCTGTCACTCAATTATATGACTCTTTTCTTCTTCTTCTTCTTGGGTTTACAACTAGACTTCTTGATGAGAATGTAAATTTTGTTTCAACAATCATAAACCAAGAGCACCTTTTGTAATTGATTTGTATGATTTTCCAATATCTTGCCGGAATACTTGGCATTTTCAAAAGTTGATTATACCATTGTCATTATGTTTGTTCCTAAAGGTACTACTTATCTTGCTATATACATTGTTAACGTCGTCATGTACTCAAATTGTCACTATCGCCGCCTAGAAGAAAGAGATGGTCACCATCTCGAATGACATCAATGTCGTCTATCTCTGCATTCTCTTTATTAATTACTTTTATGGCTTTGAAGCCGCCAAATTTTTCACCTGCAAGTTTGCAAGTTAATAGTTAGAAGTAAAAAGTAAGAGCAGTACAAAGTTCTACTTTCTGTGTTCAGAATATTGCATTTGAAACAAAGGAAAAAAACAGATATCAGTCTCTCCATTCTCTCCTGTTTGCGTGTGTGTGTGTGTGTGTTTGTATAATTACTGCTCCTCAGTGTCTGGTTCATAAATCATGATCAATTAATCTTTTTTGGGACTTGCGATCGAAGCTTACCAGCAATTTTGAGCAACTCTTCTAATGAATCAGGTAAGATTATCAGTTTTCCGTGTTGTTCATGCGAGCTACTTCTCCATCCACTTGGTGAATGGATTGTTACCCTCTTCTTGGTGAACCTTGCCATTTCTATTTCTCCCTGACAATTGGAATTTCTTGAATTGGAGTTTGTGTATACTTTCTCCAATGGGGAGTTAATAGTTCTAATACCATCCTGTTTACTGTTTCTGGTTGAGCCATTCCCGCCCAGTTTAAGAATTTGTGGCTCAATAATCTCTATTCTATGTTCATCCAATTTCTTCCCACTTTCACAATTCATCGTATGATCAGAAACGCTCTTGTTTTTTAACTGTTGTACTAGAGCTTTCTGTGTCCACCCTATGTTATTCGGGTTCTTTGCTTTTGCATCTCTTTCAAGCAGAATTTCAACAATGTCTAGTTTCCCCTTATGCAGAGGCAGCACAGCAGCATGGAGATCACTTTTGCCATCCTCAGGTATCATGTTATTATTCTGTGAGTCTCTGATATTTATGTGCTCTCCTTCGTGCATTAATGAACAGCCATATGAATTATTTGTACACCCGTGAGAAGCGCATTCTACTGTGTTACCTCCATGAAGCAGTTCATGTAGAACCAGTCCATGATCTGTATGTGGATATTCAAAGCCGAATCCTTCATGCCCCTTTAATCTCTGTCAAATGTATATCAGAAATGATCAGAGGGGTATATGAGTGATAAATATAATTTATACAGCTTATTCTCCGTGTTTCGAGTTAACGCTTTGAGTATCCTAATTACCGTTAAAAGGTTATCCATTATAATCTGTGCATCTCCTGGATTTGCTTGTAAAACATTCATTAAGGATGTTTTGTTGACTCTTAAAATCTGAGAAAGTTCCGTGGTACGAACGGTGAAAGGCTGGAGTACATGATACAAAACTCCGAACTCTCCGAATGTATCTACTGCACTTGCCTTGCCAAGAACCACCTGAATTGTTAATATTGAGATAAGAAGTTATAATCAGTTGTTCGATTGTTTAATTTGAAGAGGAAAAAAAACACATTCTGTTTTATTATTATGATGACATACTTGATCATTCCCATCATTGTAGTGAACGAAATTCTGCAAAAAGTAATCATTGAAAAGGTTTTTTCAGAATTAGTAGACATTCTTTAAGATAAATGTATCGTTACTAGACTATCGATGCTTTAGTAAACTCACCACTGCTCCTGTAACCAGTATATAAAGGTCCGTTGGAGACTCGTTTTGCAGTATCACATCTTCGGTCGGTGGAAAATATTCCGCTTCCATTTCTGAAACCTGTGTTATTGCAGGAAGGAGAGGAGAGCACAGAAGGAAAAGTTAGAAA
Organism: Lathyrus oleraceus; assembly: GCF_024323335.1. Taxonomy (NCBI): domain Eukaryota; kingdom Viridiplantae; phylum Streptophyta; class Magnoliopsida; order Fabales; family Fabaceae; genus Lathyrus; species Lathyrus oleraceus. The sequence continues at coordinate 427,962,063 of NC_066579.1, read as the reverse complement.
AAGCGAAAAGTGAAAGAAAAATCAAGAGATGCGGGATATTTTTACCAGTTGGAAAAGGAAATCATGAGAGACTCCTTGGAAGAGGTAAACCTTCTGCATGGCAGGAAAATACAGATGGTGTGCTATGCTTGAACGAATTGCCTTTGGAAGATCATTTAACGCTTCTTGCTGCTTCAGTCCTTCTGTTTTAAACCGCAAACATATGTGTGCCAACATTTGATTGTGTACGCGATGTGGCAAATGGTTTCTCGAAGCAAACTCCGAAGCTGCTTTGACGGTATCTCTCTGTGACCAAAATGAATCCTCTCTTATTTTTACAGAAGAAATAAATTTCCTCTTATCTGAACGATTTTTGTTTTTGAAAAGACACAATTAGCTTTTTGAACATTGGTTTGGATAATGACTTTGAAGGGCATTGTTGAATGATAATAACAGTTTACTCCAAAATATGTATAATATAAATTAAAACCGTCGTAACAGGTGGTTGGCGCAGGAAAACTGAGCAGCAGTAGAAGAAGCTTAAGATTGAAAGTACTTACAAAATTTCGGGTGCGACTGGTCCAGTGAACTACAAGGTTAGTCATGTTTCCAATTATGTATGATGTTAAACCCAGGTTGAACAACATATAAGTGATATCAAACAGCATCTCTATGGTGTTCTCTGCGTGTAAGTCTCCATAGCCAGTCGTAGTAAGTGTGACAATGGACCAGTATATCGAAGTTACATATCGGTCCCAAAGACTCTCTTGTTTAAAATTCGGGAACATAGCACCTATCCAAGTTCTCTTGGAATCAGGGTACCTATCTGCAATGAGATAGTTAACGCATCCTGCACAGTGCACTGCAAACAAGGTTACCTGAAATTTTTCGAAAGTCGTAAATTCAGTTCTTGGATGTTCCTTGAAGTTCTAAAGGAAGAAAGGAATTTACGAGGTTTAGTAGCTTACAGCAGTGAGCTTTGTGCACCTAACCCAGAAGTAGTTGAAGCGAATGTCCTTTTCGAGTCTGAAATGAAAGCAAACGTGTAAGTGAACAAGCACCGGCATATTCTAGCAAATAAAGAATCGATGAAACCAGAACAATGAAGTTAAATATGTTATGCTGGCAAACCTTGCAAACAGAGAACTGACTCGTCTCAGGCGCCATAATCGCAACATGTTAAGAAGTTTGAAACCAAGCTCACTGTTATAATTAGTGAAGAGGAGGCTAATGGTCTCGAGTGGCGCCGTGGAGCAGATATCCAAAGCAAACCAGGTGGATAAGTAACTGCATGTTTCATGTAGAAGTATGAAATAAGTAAGGTTTTTCGACATTCATTTTAGTTTTTAAGGAAGAAAAGTTTTATATCTATATATGTATATATCACCTGATTGCAATTTTCTTTGGATCATCAATGAGAAGATACGAATGGCTATCGTGGTATGCAACGAAGAATGTAAGCACAATGTCGATGGCGAAGAAGCCATTGACAATGTTGTCTATGATGAATAGTCGATCTCGCTTATAAGTCAGAAAGGCGAACTCAAAGGGGCATATCCAAGCTGAGTATATGACTAAAACAACCAGCAACAACTCCCAAACCCTGTCATAAAATATTCATGAAAACTTGAGAAGATGCGAGCACAATATTCATGAGTTATGTTATATTGTGACAATGTAAAAGTTCATCATCACCTATACTTAGGATTGAACGGATAGATTATGTATTTTCGGAGTATAGTTTCCTGGTTTATTTGTGCGCCGAGAGACGGTAAAAGATCACTAGACAAAAAGCTGCTATGTGTATAACTTCCCATTTCCATTTCGTCCAACCAGAACCTCTGGAAGAAGGCTTTCACTCTCGAAAATGGCATGTTATGAGTTTTGAATTTGAATCCTCAAGGCTACAAAAGAGGTATATATAGTATTTCGGTTTTTCAATTCATGAGGTTGAATCCTATGGACTAGGCCATATTTATAGCCATGCTTTTAACCACTGTCATGCTTTTTCCACTGTTGCTGAAATAAAGCAATAATCATGAAGCTTATGCATCTAATCTAATGACAAATAAAGTTTATACAAGATTGGTAAAAACGTGTAGGGAAAATCCTCCACTTTGTCTCAACAAAATAAAGCCTTTGAAGAAAACAAGGTATATGGTAAAGTCCTGCTAGTGGCAGACACAAGATTTTCTGATATATGAAGTTGCAGACAATTTTGTATGTCTAAGAGAGGCTACAATGAAGATGTAAATGGTGTTTCTTCTTCTATATAGGTTGGTCTAATGGTGGTTGTTCCATTACATCAATGAAATGGAGATGAAGATTATATATATATATATAAAATTGAAATATGGACCCTAGTTTTGAAGGAACAGATTCAATTTGAGACATATTGGTTTGTATTTACATTTGAAATCTATCTAAAGATAGACCAGACAACCATAGCAGAATTAGTATGGGTTATTGGCAAGTATCACATGTGGACCAATGAGAATTTTTTTCAAGAGTTGTAACACACTATCACTTGTCTAAAAGCCACTAACAAAAAAATCACAATTATTAAACTTCTGATTATCTTAATCTCTGAAATCATTCATGTTTTTGTCTCATCAGCCATGGTGAAGATTGCTCTTATTTATAAACATATGTTCGAATCAGATTCGATGTGAGGCTCTTAACAGGGCCGGCCGCCGGCCTGGTGGCCTGCATATGATTAAGATAACAGTGTGTAATCAGGAATTTTCTTTCTATTCTATCAAGTCACTCTCTTTTGCCTTGAAGCCACATGTTGATAGAAAGGAATTATAAATAGCTTGTCCCATGTTTGAAGAATTTGATTGAAAGGAATAAAGCACAAGAAAAAAATTCTGACTTTTGATTGGAGAAATTCCAAGTCATGAAGTATTAATAAAGTTAGTATAAAAATACAAATTTTGAATGAGAATTCCTTTAGATCTTTCTCATTAGTTCATTTAGCATGTGAAAGATGGCCATTATCTAAGTACTGGTCCCTTATGAATATCTCACCAGAATCTTTCCAAAAGATAATTGATGGGAGAGCTAAACCCACTTGCTTGAGGTACAATACAGAAACTCTGCAGCCAAACAGAACTTTTACTCTAGGATAGGGTAAATCCTCAAAAGCTGTTTTGAATGAATCCAAGTATCCGTTGTCCGAAATCGAGGCTAACCCCTCAAAATGCAGAGTCGTTTAAATTATTGACCTCTTCCAACCGATTTTCTACTCAACAGTAGACACGGATACTAGAGACAAAACATTTGACTTCATATTTATAAACTATGAAACATTGATACAGATACGAACATCACTGTCTCACACTGATCCTGATACACGTCTGACATCAAACATACATTTGATGTGAGGGTGCGAGTTTGTTTTTCTACTAATCATAAATCTTTTTTGATAGAAAGTTTGTAGATACCAATGAGCATAATTTGCATTTGAAGCAAAGGGACCAGAAAGAACAACACATTGTGCAAATAAGCATTTAGCAAAGGAATTATCTTTGATGAATAAATTGTGTGCAAAACATGAAAGTGGGGTTATAGCAAAGTAATGTTTGTTTGTTATGGTGGCACCAATAGGCTGCATTAAAACCCCACCTCGTGGGAACCATGTTATGAAGTCATACCATAAAAGGTACAAACAATGTCATGTTCACATGGACTACCTAATCAAAGGGATGTTATCAAGGTTGTTTGATTAGCAAGAAATCATATCAAATCTTGTTAACATTATTATGTGGTTAAGAATTGAGTGTGGTTTAGTACTCTAAAGGAACATGAATCATGATGGTTTTTGAAAATACAATCTGCAAAAGGTTTAGGAAGATGTTGACATGCAGAGGCAAATCTCTTACCAACTCTATAGCATATAATGTTTTGGTCACAAAATGTGGTTTAGATTTTTGATTAGCAGTTCCACTAGAGCAATGGTGCATTGTAGTTGGGGCATTATTTTTTTATAATTGAGAAAATTTTAATACATATGAGCCAAAGCTCAATTTTCTGACCACATATTTATGAAACTTGAGCTGCTTACACTAAAGTGACATCAGTTTCATGTGTTAAGTTGACAAGTATGTGGTGACAAGTTTTTAGAATATCAGAAAAAGCCTCCCCATGGAAAAACAATTAAGAAAAGGTCCATCCCATAGTTTTTTTTTAAATACAAAATCCTCCCCCATATGATCTAAAACAGTTCTATAGAGTTTTGGAGTACATCAAAAATTCATCTATATTGACGTTTGTTGGTGTTACTTCTAGTGATATGACGTATTTAACTGTATTTGTTTATATGGAGTGTGAAAAGGAGAGAAATGTTATTTGACTTTAGAGATATGTTGCAGTTTGTTGAATGATCTAAATAATATGTTGATGATACCACAATGAAGATTATTGTTGTGAAATTTTTCACAACTTCTACTTCTTTACTGTGTCGGTATCTTATATTAAAAAATGTCAAAGTTAGATGTTAATTAAATATTTAAGTGAAAGATCTCATGCCCAAGAATGTGAAAGCCTAAGAATGTGAAATCAAAAGATGTAAAATTGAACAAAGCATTTGAGACTATTATGAGCACATGGAAAGTTGTAGTTGAATCTTCGGAATAATATTATGACTACGCTGTACGTTTAGAAATGTGAGTGCAAATTTTCTAAAGTTGTTTAAATATGTGGAAAGAAAGTAACATATTAGAACTAGTAAAGTAGAAATTAGTAAAAGTTTAGAAATATCGAGAAGCATTTTGGCAACTCTCGGTCAAAAAAATTGTAATCGCATCATTTGATCGGTGGAAACTACTGGCCTCGTGCTTGGGAGAGTGTGGACTCTCATAAGTATTTAATCCCAAGCCCCATAAAACATAATGACCTCTGGTTTGCGAGAGATTTTAAAATAAGAAGAGGCAAGTTGATCACGTGCTTAGCACATGGGTAAAGTAGGGATATCAAGAGAGGTCTTTGAAAAATGGCCACTTGCCACAATGCCGAAAGCAAAGGAGTTAGGTTGATTGAATCCTGAAGGCAGTTATGGTTTTTGTTAGGTCTAAAAGACTATAAATACCTACCTAGAGGGTTTGGGACGACTATCACATTCACAAACCACTTACTTGAGAACTCTTACTTGGTATATTACCGATATGGTCCATAATATTTGTGAGATATTGGATCAAACTCTAGTATGGTCAAAAGGTAGCTTCTTGATTCGACAATTCAATATGACCTTAGCATGCCTTCAAATTCTATTCACATGCTGTAGTCGAAGTATGCTTGCTAGCATGTCGAATTGGGCCTGCTTATTATGCCCAATTGTTTAAGTTAGTCTGTCCTCTAAGTTAACCCGTGTAATGAACCTGTGTGTAAAATTACATTTGTTTAGTGTGTTAGTTTTCTTATAAATAACATACTTGTCTCTCATCATTGAATAATGCAAATCCTAATTAGGGTGAGAGAGGTTATTTGCTATTATATAACACTTGTAATCTTTTTTCAAAGAGAAAGTAAATAATAACAATTTATAACCAATTTCATTATGTTCTTATTGTTTTCTTCTTTTCCATCCTTGTGGATTTCTTACCGATCAAGAAACCAATTATACTTTACAATTCCAGCATCGTTTTCACAACAAATTGGTGCGGTGAGCATATAGAAGATGTCGTCAACAAGGTATGAGATTGAAAAGTTCACTGGAGTGAACGATTTTGGTATGTGGTGCTTGAAGATGAAAGTCCTACTGGTTCAGCAGGGTTACTTAGAAGCATTGAAGGGAGCCACAACCATGGACGATGCGTTAAAAGATAAACAAAAAGACTATGGTAGAGAAAGCCCACAACGCCATCTTATTGAGCCTTGGTGATAAGGTTCTTCGACAGGTTTTAAAGGAGACGTCGACGTCGGGTCTTTGGGAGAAACTCGAAAGTTTGTACATGACCAAATCATTGGTCAATCGCCTCTACCTGAAGCAAGCTCTGTATCCATTCAAGATGAGTGAAGACAAAGTTCTGGCTGCAGTTGGATATGTTCAATAAGTTGATTCTTGATCTTGAAAATATCGATGTAAAGATCGAGGGTGAAGATTGGGTATGGGACTTGATATTGGATGGTATTCAACTATCCGAAGAAGAAAATAGGGAACTATAACAGGTGTTTAATATTCTGCAGGTGGTCTAATATAGAAGGGAAATTGAGGGTTGTCTTGTTTTGTGGTGAAATAGTAATGGTTTCTCTGCAAAAGGTAGCTACAAGATACTGGATGGAATATGTAATGAAGGAACACAATTGGAGGAAAGTACTCTTAAAGAGTTGGACATATTATGGAATGCCAATGTCCTAGGTAAAGTCCATATGATGGTTGAAGAGTAATCCTGAATAGGCTGCTAACCAGAGAAACTTTAGCTATCAGAGAGGTCATAAGTGGAAGTCATAACATTGTATGTCATATGTGCTTTGGTCATGAAGAAACAACTCCACATCTTTTTCTGAAATGTCCTGTTGCAACTCAAATATCGAAGAAGGTGTATAGATAGACTGCCTTTTCTTTGATATCAGAGTAAAAAAATTAATAGACAATACAAAGTGATTTAAATTTAATCTCAAGGGAAGAGACAAGAAGAAGTTGTGACCTCTGATATGATTGGAAATATGTTGGTCTATTTGGACTCGTAGGAATGATAAATTATTTAAGGGGAGATGCAAAAGCGTGGAAGAAATGGTATGGTTAACAAAAATAACATCATATGAGTGGTTTGCTACAAGATTTAGAGAGCTTAAATAGTATGGTTGGTTGAAATGATATGCTAGTTCAATAGAGTGCATCTCAAAGTAGTGATTTTTTTTTGATTTGGTAGTAGGAGCCATTAGATTTTGAGTTGTATTTGTAATCCCTTATTATGAATGATTTGTTATTCTTTTGTATGATGGATTGAGTATCCTTGTACTCTTCATTAATATTCATATGCATATAAACAAAGTAAAGAGATTTGAAGAATGAATGATTTGGCTGGAAAAAAAAGGAATAAAAAAAGAATGTTAATTTTTAATACAAACCTTTAATTTTTTATTTGCTAGTGCCACACAAGAAAAATGGAGAGAATTCATCCCGTCACCCCATATTTGACCTGACACCCCAGCTGTCATGCAATGACCATATTAACCTTGTGAAATAAAAAAAAATCATTTCATTATTCAATTATAACATTTCGAGAATTTTCAAAAGCTCCTGTGAATACCAGATTTTTCATTCAAACTATCGCTTTTATAATGAGTTAGTATCTAATTTTTCTAAATTTTTATGAATTTGTTGTTTCTTTATTTAAAAAATTACATGCATTTTACTGGTTTTTTTAGAAATGCTTGGTAAAACCTAATGTTTTTCATGCATTTTTACCGGATATTTTGAAAAAAACCAATAAAAATGTGTATATTCTTCTGTTTTTTTTTGAAAAATCCGATAAAAATGCATGATTTCTTTCGGATATTTTGAAAAACCCGGTAGAAATGCATGATTTCTATTGGATATTTTGAAATAATCGGTAAAAGTGCATGAGTTTTACTGAATTTTTTTGAAAAAATTGATAAAAATGCATGCATTTATACCAGTGAGTTTGAAAAAACTGGTAGTTAAAAATTATTTTTTGGTTAATCAGAATTTTCACAAAATTCGAAAAAAGCATGAATTTTTGCGGATATTTAAAAAATCAGGTAGTTTAAATTGCATAGTTTTTTTCAGTGAGGATAAGAGAATCAAACAACATGATTGCCTCTAGGTAGCATAACAGAGTTGCAACTGCTGCAGCGGGGGCTCGTGCGAGGGGAGATGGCGTTGAAGAATCGTATATTTGAGCGGGAAGAGTAGCCCCGATCGGTTCTCACCAGAGGCGGATGGCGGACGGGCAATTTCGTACACCCCACGGTATCCGGCATAAAGGATCTAGACCTACCGTTAGATGGACCAAAGATCTTGATGATGAGCCAGTTGTTGAGGATGGTCAGGCAACAACCGATGATGACATGAAGATATTGGTCGAGACAGAGGTTCCCCATCATTCTGAGATGAAGGCTCTGACTATTACATAAGTTACTCCACAAACCACTACTGAGACGCCTGTTACGGGTGATATGGAGGTTACTCCTCCGGTTGAAACTAAGGTTACTACTTCGACTTCGACAAAGCCGTCTGTACACACAAATGCACGGTTTCTTGGAGAGCCTAGTGACTATTATGTGCTAGTTGAATATATCAATCACGTGGCATTCAAATTATGGCAGGGAGAGGTATGTATATGTTATGTTGAGCATGAACTTATTTATAATTGATACACTGCAAATAACTAATTCTCTTTACTCGGTTTGTTACAAGATCAATAACCGCTGAAGGTGCCCACCCATGGGGGGAAGCTGAAAAAGCTTTAGATGCCCCGATGCTGCAAAAGGCTGGGGAGATTGTCGAAGAGTGTTGTCTCCTTTCACTGGTGAACTATTCGCTAATGATGCTCGATGATCAACTATTGGCAACCTTTTTTGAGTGATGGCATAATGAGACATCTTCCTTCCATCTTAAATTTGGTAAGATGCCGATTACCTTCGATGATGTCCTATCTATGTTCCATCTTCCCCTAGCAGGTAATTTCTTCACTGCTCCTCTCATTAGCCAACAACTAGCATGTATTACTGCTATACAAGAATTGGGGGTTACCGAGGAGGATGTGTTAGAGAAGTTTGGGTTTAACATGGGTGCTCACTTTTGCCTATCTTGGCTATGAGATATGTATGCAGAGCTGGTGCAACAGTCTATGTATGAGGCAACCAATATGGTACACACGTTACATCTTGTAGGATATACTATCTTAGTAGATATATAAGTGTCATGTATATATTGATGTGAAGTACATATGCCTGTTTAGTAACCTTCCCAATGTCAAATAGGCATGAGGGTGTGTTGCACTGACTGATTTATATGCTGCATTTGGAGAGGCGATTGTCTTTGAGACTGGGAAGCTTTCCGGTTATATGAATCTATTTCAGGTATCAATTATTTTGTTACTTATTGTCATACCCCAAAATTGTCTTATGATAACGAGAAATCATATCGTGTTTTTAGGCTCATTTCACATGATATTCGTTTATGTTTTTATGTATTTTATCGTCTTTTACTTCCGTTTTTTTTTGCAGTTATTATCCGATATCATTGAAGTTTTGGAAGCCTCACGGAAAAAGAGCGAAATAGGAGCTAAAAAGGAGAAAAAGAGCCACTTTTATGCATTTTGTCCAGACAGCGTTTGCCATTTACTTCGCTGCCACGTCATTTAAAACATGGAAGGAATGAAGTTCGCCATTCCCCTAATGGCGTTCGCCATTATCACACAGTAACAGAACTGCACTAGTGGGCAGTTTTGGACCATTTTTATCCTCTATTTTCCCTCCACTCTCCATGCACGATCCAAGGAAGTTATCAGGTCTCAAAACCTCTATAAATAGGATTGTGAGAGACTTTTGAAGGTATCCAAGTAGTGTGGGAGCGCTGCCGAAATCGCCTTTTAGAATTAAGCATAAATTACCTGTAAAGGTGACAATAACTTACATCGAGGGATTGCCACACCTGTTCTATTTTATTTCTCACTGTACTCTTGGATCAAAGAACAAGCCTGCCGTTATTTTATTTTCAAGTTAATTCAAGTTCAAGTTCAAGTCAATTCCAGTTTATTTAAGCAATTTCAGGTTCTTTTTACTGCTTTTGATATTTGCATGTTTTACTGCTTAAATTACTTGTATGCCATGTTGCTCTTAATTTTGAATGTTTTAATTATGCTGTTCCCAAATAATATCATGTCTTGCTAATTTATTATGAGTCTGGCGTATGAGGACCGTCGTTACCGACGGGACTCGGTAGAAATAGTAGGTGCGAATTTATGATTTAACTACGTTATGACTTTAGTTTCCAATTGTATATTTTACTGTTTTGGCATGAGAGTGTGAGACAAGTTAAGGTTCAATCCGATAGCGCGAGAGTGTGAGGAAGGAACCAGATAGTGGAAACTAGACATCGATCCTAAAAATAGCCAGAGCGCTTTAGGCATCGTTTAGGATCTCATTTACTTTCAAAATGCGCTTTCTAATTACAATGGGCGAGCGAGAGCAAAATCATGTGGTTATGAGGTGTGATCTTTGTCAATAGCGCGAGAGTGTGAGACGAGATCTTTAAGTCGGTATTTTCTACATAACGCAATAGAATCGTATTTAGTGCCCAATTCTACCTAATCCCTTAGGTACACGAAATCCATATTCCGGACTCGTTTGTTATTTTAACTTTTAAACCGTTAGAGATTAGTATATTCATTGTCGTTCCTACCCTTATAATCTTTAGCCTTAGCTTTAAACTACAACAATAGATAACATTAGTTTGACCATTAGTCCCTGTGGGTTAGATAATCTTTTAAAACTACAAGATAGGCTGTGTGCTTGCAGTCATAATCCGACAGACACGCCCGTCGCTCATCAAGTTTTTGGCACTGTTGTCGAGGACTAATTTAGTCAATATTGTGACTCCATTGTTGCACCGTATAGACTAAGGCACTCTCTTCTCTATTACTATGTATCATCCAAATTTTCTCTATGATTACCACTCCCAGTATTTTGAGGAACCATAATATTTCCATAAATCCGACCTCGAAATATTAATGGAGGATTTCATTGCGACGGAAACTTGCTCTAGGATAGAATCTATGATGGAACACTTTGTGGCTACACAAACTCTTCAGAATGAAGAGTTTAGAAAATAAAGTCTCTATATCAATGAAACCCTTAGTCAGTTGAACATTGTGGCCGAGTCCCTCGCCACTCACAACGAGACATTGGAGACTCAAATCTCCCTGCTTGCACATACACCTCTAGGACCCTTCCCTAAGAAACATGCAGATGTTGTAATAACCACCAGCAAAAAATCTATCAAAAATCCTAAGGAGAGTGATAATGAGAAGGGTTCAGGTGAGAAAAGAGTATAGATTGAGAAAGATCCACCGACACCACCCAAAAGGGAGGTTGTCAAAGAGGTAGAGAAGGAAGCACTCTGTGTTGTTCCTCCTCCCTATGAATCACTGATTCCTCTCGCGAAGGTCTGTGGAAGTTAAGGTAGACTCCAAATCCGAAGGGTATGAGGAGCTATTGGAAAATACCCACACCAATGCACCTGTGTTTGAGGATCCCGGGTCGAAGAAAAAAACCAACGATAAGTTAGAACAACCAATGCCTAAAAAAGAGCCGAAATCACCCCCACTTTACCTAAGGTACAAACCTCTCTATAATGGAAAGAAAAGGAAAAGTGAGGGATATGAAAGATGGTTCGACAAATGGCATTGGAAAACTAATGATTTAACCAATTTACAAATTCGGTAGTCGAGCTCCCGACGTTAAACGAAGCGCTGAGTGGAAGGCAATCCATGACCTTTAATCTTTTTATTTTCTTTTTAGTTGTTTTCATTTTTATTTTTTTCATCAGAGGAGAAGTGACTTCTCTCCGAGTGGATCTCCTAGGATTTATGGATGTCGTTAACGAACAGTTCAATCATGTATTCCAGCAAATTCATTCTATGGAGAATTCCCGTGGGCCGAAGTGATAACTAGTATTAACTGATTGTTATAGAGTTTTAGTATTCTCTAGTTTAGTATTTTAATTATCATCGCTGTTTTTTTTCCTTTGTTGACAATGTTCAGTTTGTGTTGAATTTACAGTCGATATGTCGACTCGAACATGTGTTACTTCTACCTTTGTTTAATGCACTTTTCATTTCAGTCACTTATCTTATTTTATCGCTTATTATGTTTATTCTTACATATTTCATTGCTTCTTAATTATAGCTAATGATTTTAATTAACTGTTTTGTAACCTTAATATGATTTACCTGCTTTAATCTTTAAAATTGCCAAAATTGCGAATTTTAGGTTAATGGCGTTCGCCATTCGCTTCGAATTTAAAAGTCCCAGCATTTTAGGCAGATGGCGTTTGCCATAAGCCTAATGGCGATCACCATATCAGAAAAACAGAGAATTTTCCTCCCTTTTCTTCTCCCTCCTGCGTGTTTTTCAAACCCTTAAACCCTTGAACTTCCTACTCTACACACTATTAACTCAAACTTTTCATCTCTCAACCACTCCACTTCTTCCCAATCATTATAAATTCACAACCACCTCACAATCCTTTCCATTCACTCTTCTCTTCTCCAAATACCATAGCATTCTATTCCTATTTCTTTTTCCATCATTAAGAAAATGGAAGGAATGTCGTTCGCCATTTACTTCGCTGCCACGTCATTTAAAACATGGAAGGAATGTCCTTCGCCATTCCCCTAATGGCGTTCGCCATTATCACGCAGTAATAGAACTACGCTAGTGGGCAGTTCTGGACCATTTTTATCCTCTATTTTCCCTCCACTCTCCATGCACGATCCAAGGAAGTTACCAGGTCACAAAACCTCTATAAATAGGATTGTGGGAGACTTTTAAAGGTATCCAAGTAGTGCGGGAGCGCTGCCGAAATCGCATTTTAGAATTAAGCATAAATTACCTATAAAAGTGACAATAACTCACATCGAGGAATTGTCACACCTGTTATATTTTATTTCTCATTGGACTCTTGGATCAAAGAACCAGCCTGTCGTTATTTTATTTTCAAGTTAATTAAAGTTCAAGTTCAAGTTAATTCCAGTTTATTTTAAGCAATTTCAGGTTCTTTTTACTGCTTTTGATAATTGCATGTTTTATTGCTTCAATTACTTGTATGCTATGTTGCTATTAATTTTGAATGTTTTAATTATGCTGTTCCCAAATAATATCACGTCTTGCTAATTTATTATGAGTTTGGCGTATGAGGACCGTCGTTACCGACGAGACTCAGTAGAAATAATAGGTGCGGATTTATGATTTAACTATGTTATGGCTTTACTTTCCAATTGTATGTTTTACTGTTTTTGCACGAGATTGTGAGACAAGTTAAGGTTCAATCCGATAGCGAGAGAGTGTGAGGAAGGAACCAGATAGTGGAAACTAGGCATCGATCCTAAAAACAGCGAGAACGCTTTAGGCATCGTTTAGGATCTCATTTACTTTCAAAATGCGCTTTCTAATTAGAACTGGTGAGCGAGAGCAAAATCATGTGGTTAGGAGGTGTGGTCTTTGTCAATAGCGCGAGAGTGTGAGACAGGATCTTTGAGTCGGTATTTTCTACATAATGCAATAGAATCGTATTTAGTGCCCAATTTTACCTAATCCCTTAGGTACGCGGAATCCATATTCTTGATTTGTTTGTTATTATAACTTTTAAACCGTTAGAAATTAGTATATTTGTTTTCGTTCCTACCCTTATAATCTTTAGCCTTAGCTTTGCGCTGGAATAATAAATATCATTAGTTTTACCGTTAGTTCCAGTGGATTCGATAATCTTTTAAAACTACACGATAGGCTGTGCGCTTGCAGTTATAATCCGACAAACACGTCCATCGCTTATCATCCTGCCTTTAATGTGTATTTCTTTATCTATTTCATTTCATTCTCACCTGCATTAACATGACCATTCCCTTTGGTCATGTTTTTCCTTCCTTAGTTTTTTTTTATAAAAAAAGATCATCATCATTCATTTTCATATCCTTTACATTAAGTTCATTTATATATCCTCTCAATTTTCATATGCATATATCAAATAATAAAAGGCACAGTCTTTAGGATCAAGTTTGTTTATCTTGTTACCAACACTCATGTCCATATCCTACACTTTAGGTCGACATACATCGTTTAGAAGAAAATCAACTGTTACATCGTTTTGGTCCTCATTTTTTATCATCTCTAATGCATCATTTCATGCTTTTACTTACATTTCAAAATCCAAAAAGGGTAGCCCGAGTCAACCTTACTTTAAAATTCATGGTCAAAAACCTTGGTTATTTGGTTGTTTTGTTTTGAAATTCTGTAGGTAATTTGTTTTCGTTTTGAGCTTCAATTCAACTTGTAAGCCTTTTTAAGAAGAGTTGATGTTTTAGATTTAAAAATATTTGATCTGTTAAGATAATTCAAGTCAAAGTATAAGGTCTTAAAGAAAATAATGAAAGCCAAGTTGAATTTTTAAAAACCAAGTTTTAAGATCATTTGCATTAACCATGTCATTTGTTTCTACTAGCATCAGTATACTCACATTCAAAAAAGGGGAACTAAAAATTGAAGTTCAGCATTATAGAGTTTACTTAAAATTTGTTACATGTTTGATCAAATTACATTAGCACCATGTCACAATTCACAATTTCATTTAAAATACAAAGAGCAAAAGGAAGGGGCATTTCCAATATGATGCATTCCACTGCGTCACCATGTTGTACCTCACCATGCTGCACCATCACAAGTATCGCGTATGCCCTGTATCGTGTAATACAAAAAAAGTAATAAATTAATGATGTTGTAAATGGAGAAGCAGACAACAATACAAATAACATTAACGAATCAATAATCGTACATGTAGCGGGAAATTCATGATCATCAAGCTATTGACAAGCTAGAGATCAATTAACAAGAGTCGCCACCGCGCTTTTATTGTTTCCAAGGGAAAAGGGGAAAAACACGAACAAAACCCAGAAAGTAAGAAGTTTTCAAATAAAAACTAATAAAAGTCAGAGATCACAGGTAAGGGGGTTGGTTACACAGAGGGAAGGTGTTATCACCAAAAGTGTCATAGGTACTCCTAGGGAGCCCTTTTTGTATGCATATGTACTTTGTACAAAGTGATGTTTACAAACAAATAGAATGGGGGGATGAGAAAAGAATTCATTAATTATATTTTTGGGTTTGACAAGACCTTCAGACTTGTGCCTACGTACCAACATAAAAATGAGGGATCAAAACCTCGTAGTTCGTGATACAAATTTCAAAGTGGATGCATTGATTTTAATAAAATTTAAGTTTGAAAGGCACAAAGGCCTAAAATGATTTGAATGAGTTAGTTCTTTTTGGCTTTTTGAAAGTTTAAGTCAAGTATAATTAAGTTTATTTACAAGTTTGATTTAAGAAAATAAGTTTGAAAATGCAATGGCATAAGGCCAAAGTTTCTATCTTTTTGCAAAAGTGGTCTAAGTTTAGAACAAAAATAGTTCACACAAAGAAGATTTTGAAAATGAAGGGAGAGATTTTGAAATTAAAGAAATGAGGAGAAGATGAAGAGACTACCCTATGTACAAAATTAAAAGTTTAAAGTTGAAAATATCTTACCAAATGGGTAGCAATCCAATAGACAAAAATGTCAATAGAAACCCAGAATTCCCTTGGACTTTTAGAATCAAGCAACACAAAAATGCACAATTATATTATCTTGAAGAGCAAGACATCAAATAAAGATGGCCTTATCCAAGCTTATCCATTCCATGATCTTCTTCAAAATAGCCTATGCAACAGATGAATTCCACAAGTCACAGGTTTAAAATAACAACTACACCATGATTATGTGGCAGATGAATCTTAGAGAGGTCTTCAAAGATGTATCATATGAATTTCAAATTGCAAGCACTTGGTTCTTCAACAAGTTGGCATTGGCCAAGTCCATTAGCACAAGAAGGTTGCCTAGATTTTAAGTCCATTTGTCCAAGATCAAGCCAACAGTCCACTCAATTTTTTTAGGGTTTTTGTTATTATTATGTACATTAATGGTCAAAGACCACACAAACAAGCAAAGTATACACAAACAAAATATATCACACAATATGGTCCAAATGGACAAAGTGAAAATTGCATTAACATAAACAATTAGAATGATATGAACAATGGCAAATGAAATAGAGGGCTAAAATTAAATTGCATTAAAGTAAATGCTTGAAGTTAAAAGTTAGTAGTTAGTAGGTTAAAAGTTAGTTTTGTTTTGCTCTTGCTTTTCAAGACATTCTTTGGAGAACACTCAACCCATTTATCACAAGCATGAATCCTTGAACTAAAACATCTTCCAAAGGAAGGAAAGAAGGCCAAGTTTCCATAAAATATCATGAAAGAGGGGAGACTTACAATCTCACTAACTAGAATGCTTATGCCTTTTATGTCACAAATTTAGCACTATGTTAAGCAATCGTAATTGGACTTATGTAGAAGTCACAACTATTTGAGGTCGGGCAATATAATTTTGGTGTTAATGCATGTTAGAGACATAGTATAATGGACTATGCTCATGAAACATACCACACACAAAAAATAATATGCAAAAGGTGTGGCCTAATCTCATCCATACTCATGTCAATTTTTCAATCAACTAGCATTAGGACTTTGAGATGTCATAGGCCAAATGGAATGAATGAATTAAGAAGAGGAATAAGATGAAGTGGGAAGGGGATGAATGAAATCACAAATTGATTAAAGGAGGACTTTTACCAAATTAATATCATTCATTCATTTTGGGAGATAGAATATACATTCCATCAATCCCCTAAATCCAATGATATTAACTTGACAAAGTCAAATCAACATTGACCAAGGCCCAACAACAATAAGCAAACTCAAACAAGTCAACACAAATGGTCAACACAAATAATTGACATTTATTTAATTAAAAAAATAATAAAAAGTGCATTTAAATCAAATATGTTTTGTCCAATTCCTAAAATCTCATCAAAACACCAAAGAAATGGCCATGAGATTTATCATAGGTCAAACAAGGTCAAAGGACCTTGGAGAAAAAATTTCATAATTTTTGGACATTTAAAAATATTTTTAAACAATTAAAAACAAATTCAAAATCAATTAATTCATGAAAAATATTAATAATGATCCAAAAAATACTTTTAATTCAGAATATGAAAGAGAAAAGTATTTGATTTTTTTTGGTGAAAGTCCCATATTTTTGGATCAATATTGAATTTAATATGAATTATTGAAAATAATGCAATTAAAATAAAAATTCAAAAAATCAAAATAACGTGGACCATCTGATCTCCCTCATTAATTGAGGTGGCAGATCAGATGGTCCCTAGCGCGTTCCACATGTCATTAGTCAACAGCGCTGCATAGGTTGTAATTAAAACCAACGATCAAGATTAAAACAAAAGGAACGGATCATGTGGTTCAGAGCTTTGCCAACTCCTCGCCGGAGCCAGAGCTCCGGTCATCTTCTCTGGTGGACCTCACCGGACTGGTCCACCATGAACCATCATCAAAATGAAAAACAAGGACATGATCTTAAAGAAAAAATGGCACTGAGCTCGAATCTGACCTCCATTCACTCCAACTCCAAGTATATTGAGAGATATATGGAGTTGAAATTTGAGGTACATGAACTGAGTTACTTCGATTTGACCTCAAAGCAACTCAAACTTCTTGCCTACATTGGTAGGACTTCAGACAACCAAAGAATCAATGGAATTGAGCAAGAATTTGAGAGAATCGAAGAGTTCAAAATTTCTGGAAAATACCTTCAATGTAGGTCTGGATTCAATTGATCTTGATCTTACTTGTGCTTGGTCTCACTCCACTTGCTTGCGGGAGAATGATTGAATGGTTAAAAAGCTATCGATTCCTGGAGAATTGAATTCCAAAACAATGGAGATTCAAGCTCAAATTCAAGAGAATTTTTCCGGCTTATCCTTTGCAAAGTGAGGGTTTGAAATGGGGGATCAAAGTTGGCGCGATTGTGTGTGAATTTATGAGCAATTGAAGCTCTATTTATAGCTGAAATGGTTAATAATTGCACACTTCCAATTACTTTCCAATTTTGGCAAATGGTGATGCAATGGTGCATGGACGCACATAGGCCCATGAAATGATTGCTTGAGGTCCACAAATGAATATCAGATGCTCTGGACTAAGCTTGGATTGCAAGGCAAATGCACATTGATGTTTGAAGTTTGATCCTTGCCAAGTGATGTCACCCTATTTAAGCCATGCGCAGCCTATGCATTTCTTGTCCAAAATGAATGAATTTGAGCTCTTTGGAAAGGTGAGATCAAGAGGAACAACTTTCATGCTCAACAATTTTTCATTTGGAGCTTGGAACTTGGAGAAATTAGAGGTGGAAGTTTGGAAATTTTTGACGTATCAAAATTTTTCTAAGTGTCAAGTCATATGTCTCAATATTCCACCTTGCTTAACTTTTTATATGAGATTCAAATGAGAAAAGTGTCTTTATCAAAGTTGTATATCTCTCAAATACCTTCAAAATGGTAACAAATTTCATGTAATTTGGATTTGAAATGAAGAGTTATGCATTTTTGAAGTTTGGAAAAATCACTTGATCAATGGTATAGGTTAAAAGTGACCTGTAATGTACCCTCATATCACATGCTCAAAAAAGTTGAATTAGCTCCCACTACAAACATAAAGGTTGAAGTAGACACATTGAATTTGATTGTTCAACTTGGAAATATTTCATATCATAAAAAATGAACAAGTTATAGCCTTGGGAAGTTGACTTTCAAATTAGGGTTTAGACAAAATGACCTATAATGTTTCAACATAGAAAATGATTTTCCAAGAAAAACTAGATCTAGGTCTCAACATGAAAGTTGTTTAGAATGTCATTTATAGTAAGTTTGTTCTTGGAATCATTTTCATATGGTGAAAATTGTAGGAGATAGGGTCTAGGGAGACCCAGTTTTGATCAGATGAATCCATCTGGCCAACCACCATCAACCAACTTGCTAACTTCCAATTCTCTTGACTTTATTGGCTCATGGTAGATCATATATGCATAATATGATGATTTTTGAAGTGTCCTTTGAGAAATTTGATCAATTGGTGAGATAGCTTGTTGGAGAAGTTACTTAAGATACCCAGTCAAACTAGGGTTTCCAAGGCAAATCACCCTCAAACTCTTGAAGAAAACTTGATCAATATAACATGTAGAGATCATTGGGACTCATATATGATGTTCATAACCATTCTTGAATCAATTCTTGGTTGTGCTCTTTGTTCATGAGGGTCTCAAACCCTAGATGTGAACTTGATGAATCAATGAGATCATGCCCTACCTACAAAAGAGTTAGGCAAATACAAAGACATATTTTTGGTATTTTAGTTTGTAAAATGATAATATACAAGTATGTTATAATCACAAAATGCTTGGTGATCTCTCCCAAAATAAACCCAATGAAATAGGGGTAAGGAGGATGCCAAGGCATGATCCCAATGTTAATGCTTATGATGGAATTGCATGAGGGATCTTAGGGTCAAAATTGGGGTCTTACAGTACACACATCCAAACCAACAGAAAATATGTGAATAAAGTTGTTAATCCACATCATACATCAGCAAAATATGGTCCCCACAAGATCAACCAACAGAAAATGCTATCAGCAAAAAGGTTGGTCACACACCCCTAAAGGAGAATCCCACGAAATGAGGGATTGATACGAACTTCTCCAACGGGTTTTTGATTGAAAATATCTCCAACTCACCCTTTTGTTAACAAACTCACACGGGTGGAGAAAATTGATTTCCTCACACATATAGGATTGAACTCACTTCACTCATTTTTTTTGGGATCCCATATTAGAAGATATCATGTGCTATTGAAGGGGGCTTTTCGGACCTCACAAAAAGCTCTACAGAAACGTTCCAAAACCTACACATTCAAAGTTCATTTTTTCTAAGAGCTTATTGAGATTCTAATTGAAGCTTAAATAAGTTTGAACTAAAAAAACCTAAAATATAACTCATCCCATTCACCGCCCAGAAGAAGAAGGGAGACCGAAGCTGAACTAAAATAGAGGGATTGAAAGCGAAAAGTTTACCATGGAGGCGACATCGACCTCACATCGGACTTTCTCCGATTAGGTAACTTATAAGCCATTTTTTACCTTTTTCGTGTTTGCTCTTGCGAAGAACTACTTTTATTGCTCCATATCCCTCAATAGATTGCTTGATTTGCACTTCATTTTGGATTTAATTTCATGTTGAATGGGTTAGGGTTTTTTATTTCATAGCTCCCGATTTGTAGTTTTGGGTGGGGCGTTGGTTGTTTTGAGTCCGAATTCGTAACCTCCGACCAAAATAAGAAGGGGTTTATTTTGTTTGTTTGGGTTTCTGGGTGATGTTGGCCGGAGAAGACGGCGGCCGCCACCGTGCGCCACCATCTTCTTCGGCAAGTTCAAAGCTTCCTGCGAGCTCCAATTGCAGAGCGTTTGAGTTTGTTTGAGTAAGGAGAGAGAAAGTTGTTACCAAATGAGGAGGGATTGTTGATCCTGTGTCATTTTTAAGTGGTTGTTTGGGCTTAGCATAATGGTGCCAAGTGTCTCCACCATGGATACTTGTCACAGACCAGGTAGTCTCATTTATCGGATCTTGTGTGCTTCCTTTCCCTTGGCTTACCATAATCTTGTGTGCATTCCACCCTTCAGATCGATGGACCAAGTTAGATCTACAGATCCGACGGTCTTGGCTTGTGTAATGAGTCAATAGAGATGATTGAAGGCCCAATGGGCTCTCCCTGGGTCTTTGGGCCTCCGATTTTGGGCTAGCTGTTGTTTTTCCACCTCACCCCCTGGTTGCTGTTGGTGCGCCCGATTTGGGCTTGTTTTGGGATTTTAGGCCCAAATCCTTTAATTTTTTTTTCTATATCTTTTTTTTTATTCTTTTACTTATTATTTATTTTTTATTTAAAAAAATATAATAATAGAATGTTAATATTAAAAAAATAATCCATGTTATTTATTTAATTATCATTTTAATACATCATTCGTTAATTTAATTAAGTTAATTATTTATTTATTTTTGTAGGATTTGTTTGAGTTATTAATTTGCATTTGCTAGAGTAAATTCACTTGCGCAATTTCTAGTTTCATATAAATCATGTTTTAAGTTGTATTTTTATAATGATATCCACTTGTTAATTACCTTAAGCGTTATAACTTCATTATATCATTTAAATTAAATTACTCTCGATTCAATATCGAGACCGTTTTCAAATACCTTTGTACGCTGATCGCTTTTAGCATCGCCATCAACCTCACATAGCTTACTTATGGACTTTCTTGCAATGAGACCTATTCAATTTTAATTAATCGATTAGATGATTGATTCACTAAACATAATCCAATTTATCTGCAAAAACACATTTCAAACCTCGACCCAACATCGAGTATTTTTATCCAAATCAAATTCAAAATACCTAATATTGATTAAACACCCTTTGTAAGGGGATGATTTTGAGCCTTCAACTCCTCTCTTCGATTGTTTGAATACGAATTCCCTTATTCGGTTAGTCAAGCAATTGTCATTTCTCTTAAAAACTTTTAAACTCGATTAAATCAAACTTCATTTTTCATAATAACCTAAACGAAAGGGAGATGGTCTAGAGCTTTCGATTCCTCTCCTCAAATGCTTCGATATGAGTTCCCTTACTCAGTCATTCAAACATTTGTCATTTATCTAAAATACATCAACCATACACGAACCTCTTTTCATAATCACTTAGATGAAAAAGAAAGTGGTATAGAGCCTTCTATTCCCTTTCCCGAATATTTGGATACGAGTTGCCTTACTCGACCATCAGAGTATTCGTCATCCATTTTAAACACCTTAACTATTATCAAACCCTTTTACAATTAAGGATGAAAAGGGAGATGGTCTAGAGCCTTCGATTCCTCTCCTATATTATTTGGATATGAGTATCCTTACTCGATTATCCGAGTAATCGTCATCCAAACAAAACATTTAACATATTAAATCCAACTTGTCACCTCCGTGTGATCAAAACTCTTTTTAGAAAGAACACTGTTCAATCCCTTCTAACGCGAATAACAAACTAGTGCTTAAGCCTCCTCTGAGAGTAGACAAGCCAACGTTTAGCCTTTAGAGTGCGATCTAAATAGTTGTTCATTAAAAGACACCAATAAACCGTAGTTCTCCGAACTAAGAATGCTCTGATTTCCTTATTGCACAGTAAGGATACGTAGGCACAAGATTGCGAGATCTTGGCGAGCATACTAATAAAAAACCTCTCTTTTCCCCCTTTTGCGGTTTCCATTCATTCATCTTTTCAATCATTTATTCACTCGAAAAAAACAAATAACATTGGCTAACATTCAAATCGCAAATTAGACTAAGAGGTTCCCGTTGAGTACAATGGACGTGAGGGGTGCTAATACCTTTCCCTTGCGTAATCGGCTCCCGAACCCGAATATGGTTGCGACGACCATTATTTTATTTTTAAAGGTTTTATCGATATTTTCCTATTCCTTCATTGGGATAAATAAAGTTCAGTGGAGAATCTATTCGAATTATTTTTCTGTGACCATCGCGAGGAATCATATTTTTCGAGATGCGACACTTATCGATTCGGTTCTTATTTATGCTATTTCTTGATTTGCATATGTTCTTATGCGGTGTTGGATACACGAGCATTTCCCTTCCATTTGTGAGAGGCAGATTATTCCTATCATTATTGACTCCACACGGGCCAAGAGGTGGAAGTCCAAACATGCACATCCAGGAGGTGTTATAGAGTACGGGAAGAGGATTGATGCATTGAATGTAAACAATGTCATATGGACATCCAATGCAGACCATATAATGCATTAGGAGTTCGATGATTCTTCACTATTTTCAAGTTATTAGTGATGGGAAACCTTAATGGCTAGACACTTACCGGAGATGTGTCTACGCCCATTTGGATATGTCTAGGACATCCCATGATAAGTCCCTTCTATTTCATCTAAGAGCATTGATAAATGGTTTGTCAAAAATATTATCGGTTTTGCCCGTGCCATTAGAGATCATGCAATGGAGGTTCAGTTTCCTGTGTAGTGTGTGGATGGGTACTTGGAGTGTTACTTTGCTGTATCACACCCTCGAATCATCTCACCTAGGCAGCATAGAGATGATGCTGGATATTCTCATGCTGGGGGACCTTCTGATGATGTGGCGCCCTCTCCACATGGTGCAGATGACACTCAGAACTTGTAGATTATAACAATCATTATGGATAATCCCATGTGTTTGGTAAACCTATATGGTGAGGTTTATACTTTGGCACACAGAGCTTGCAGATTATAACGATCTAATTTTGTCACTTCTATTATTGCAAGATAACTTAACAATTGAAAAAAAACATAACACAAGACGATTAACATAACTTTAAATATATAATTACGTAACTTAACAAAACAATAATAAATAACAAAACTTAAACATATAATTACAAGACGATTAACATAACTTTAAACATATAATTATGCCATCGACAAATCTATGCATTGTTGCATCAAACTCGATCGACCCCTTAATTAGTCTACTGTGATGTGTTCTCTACATAACTTTCAAATCTTCATCACTCTTCAACTCAATATGATTGTATTTCACCATTCCATCAATATTAATCTATGTTGCAAGAAACTCGATCTTTTGCACCTTTATACTCTCGATTTTGATTAATATAATATTCAATTTGGATCTTAGAAGAGCGAGACGTACGGTGTCCTCCAGAAGCCCAAACTAAACAGGAGATTTCACCTCATTGAAGTTCACTTCTGCCTTAAACAAATAGTGAATCATTGTAAGATGTTTTTATTAACACATTATCCATATTCATACAAGTTTAGATTCATTCTGGATCACACAAAACAGTTGGTTCAATCACAGCCGTACAAAACTGTCGAAAATTAAACTAACAAGAAAAAACAGAAAGACCAACTAACCCCTTAAACGATAAGAACCAAAGCGGCTACTGCCACCTACTGCGAGGATGCGAAAACACCTCTAAACAGCAACAAATAACCTGATTAGCACAAAAAACTATAAATTAATTGCACTCTAACACACCAATATCGAACACCCGCGCCACAACACTGGAATCAGAAAAAGGATTCTGCAACACTTCAACAAAAACTAAACAAAACACACCCCGGACAAAATTAACTCCACACCACCTAGCTCAATCGAAGTCCATGCTTTAAGAAAAAGCATAGACAAAGAACAATCCAAACAAAAACACAGAGAGCACTAAACACCATTGACTCAAGATAACAGGTTTCATACTAGCCAGAAGAACACAACTCAACTTGCACCACAAAACTAAATCATCCTTAATAATATTTGACTTTATTTTGAGCCATTTCCATGCTGCGATTTTCGATTCTTACTTCAATTAAATTTCACACTCCTAAAAAATTGCATATAATAAAAACATTACAGTAAATAATTAATAATTTTGTCAACCTTAAAGATATATTTTAAGAAATTTAAAAATAAAAAATTAATTTATATTAAAAAATAGTTTTTTAGAATTTAAAGAAATTAAATATACAATATTTAAAATACTTATATATTAATTTCATTAACATATGTACTCTAAAACACAAATTAGTATTTTCGACTAACTAAAAAAAGAAGAAAAGCTAACAAGGAAAAGAGAATATTTGTCTTATGGGTTGTTGAATGGCCAATTGCAAATTTGAAACAAGACTTGGTCTTATAGATGGTCCTGGAAAAGGGCACTCCTAATTCATCATAAGTATCTATCCCAAAATTATGCAATCTTTGGACATCACTATCAAGGGGTCCTTTTAATTATTCAATCTCCAAGAATATGGGAATTCCAATAAAATATTTTGAGATTTAGGGTTACCTACTACCACTATTTTAACACAAGTTTACATCAAAATCTGACAAATTACATTGTTAATACGGTTAAAATATATAGTATTATGTTAAACAAACACTTAAAGAATATAATAAGATGTGACAATATATTAATCATCCACCAAACATCATTAATTGAGATTTTTAACTTCATTAACCATTATTTTGTGTGTTCAAATTTATGATTTTCGAATATTCAAACATATACATATTATTTGCTAGTCAATATTTAAAATTATATATACATTTACACAATATATTAATCATCCAGCAAATATCATTAATTAAGATGTATATAATTTAATTTTTTGTGTTCGAATTTATGATTTTTGGAGATATATATATATATATATATATATATATATATATATATATATATATATATATATATATATATATATATATATATATATATATATATATATATATATATATATATATATATATATATATATATATATATATATATAAAATTTTGGGTCGGTCAATTCTATCTTACTGATCACTTTAAGCAGGGTCGGTCCAATTATATCGGAGCTCCCGTTCTAATTATAAAAATTGACCCAATTTTTTTTTAAAACATAATTATAATAATTAAAAAAATATATCAAAAATATATTTATATATAAATTAAAAATAAATTAAATTATAATTATTTTGAGTTTTGATCCATCTTGATTTTTGTATGTATTGAGTTTTTATCATAATATTTCTTTCGATTATTGAGTTTTTTTAATAACATTTTGTTTCTTTTTATTAATATTTATAAATAAAAAATGAAAATTTCAAAAATTTGGGCCCTCTAATATTTGGGGCCTGTGCTACAGCACATGCTGCACATGCACAGGGTCGACCCTGACTTTAAGATAGTCTATTCTAGATCAAAGTCCTTTAATCGGCTATGTGACTATATTTTTAGAATATTCTTCTTATCGTAGGACTATCATATACCATGTTATAGGAAATCTACATCTCTGCTCATTTAGCGATCCTCTGCATTTCATGTCCAAAAGATAACGAGGTTGTTATTCCTCTTCCCTATATATAGGAAATGACGTCTGATTAGGTAACAAGTTTCAAACACAATTTGAATACTCTATACTCTTTCACATATTGACTTGAGCGTTAGAGTGCTAACCTTACAGGTACACTTCCGCTCCGCCGCATTGAAAGCTCTCCTCCTAGATTTCTCTCTATTTATGGTTCTAGAAGGAACAATGGTGTCATCTGTGGGAATCGACTTTTAGTTCTCATGTTTTCTATGACTCTCTATCTCTGAATTCAGTTTTCCAGTGCGAAGTTCTCTTCAACCTCTGAATGGAGATTTAGCGAATCGAATATAAAACTCAATTGCGTTCAATCAATTCGAACTCTGTGCCGATTAGTATTCACAAATTCTTCGGATCTTTGGATTTTCATATTTTTAATCTCTTCAGATCTGGAAATGGTGGGATCTATAGCTACTCATTCCGCCACCACACACAAAGCCGCTCTAGGTGTTACTGGCGCAACACAGAAAACTTTCAATCAACAAAAAACGACTCATCCTTCTTCTGGTAAAATAAATTACGACATTGATGCTCCTCCACATCCAGATATAATCCTTCCTACTTTGAGAACAAGGAATGTCCAAGCCCCGCAACTTGGAGTTCCAACTCCTCCTCCTGTCGAGCAATTTGAGATGTTGCATGGTTAAAACATTCTCGAAGCAAACCTAGGCGCTCAAGGAGCGAATGAGTTACTCAGCAATATCTACAACAGTGTTCAACACCATAACTCCAAGGCGATAAGGAAGGGTTCCTCTGCTTAGAAGAAATCCTCCACAATTCTCAATCATGAGCGAACACGGTTCAAGAAGTCGCTTTTAGAGGAAACCATTCCACCGGTTTGGAATTGACCGCTGCTAAGGGAAGCAAAATCCAGAAGTCCAAAGAACGTTCAACAGGCGGGAAATGCAATTCCCCTCCCTGGAGCCCGGGTGCAACACCCCGTTTTTGGTAGATAATTTTGTTTAATTTAATTATACGTTTTGTGTGATTTATTTACTTGTTTTGTGGTTGTGGGGGTAAGTGACCTTGAGGTTAAGGCTTTAGAGAGAATGACGACTATTTAGAATTAACTAGAATTAATTTAATAATAATTGAATAATACTCCCTCAGTTTTTTATTATAAGTCGTTTTTGACTTTTCACACGTATTAAGAAATGTAATAATTATGGTATGAAAAAGATAAATTAGAAAGGATTTTACAAAATTATCCTTCATTAATGGTATTGGAAAAACAAATTGACATAATTGAAAGGAGAGAGAATAATAAATATTTAAGGGTATAATAGAAAAAATATCATTAATGATTCATTGATATTATAAAACGACTTATATTGTGGTACAAAATATTTTTTCAAAGTGACATATAATAAAAAACGGAGGTAGTAGTAGGCTATTTAATATATTTAAATTAAATAGAAAATAATGAGTTTGGGGTGGAAAATTTGAATTATGGAGAATTAAAATAAATGATGTAAGTTAGTAATAAGTTGAGCCTTAGTGAAATATTAGAAAGATAGAATTAGGTTACGTGAAACTTTTAGAATTGGAGAAAAAGAAGGCTAGGGCAAGAGAAAGAGAAATAGAAGGCTTAGAATAGAAGAGTTCAATAATCAATCAATTATTTTTGGAAAATTCAGGTAAGGGAGAGATATGACATTCAATCTAGGTGTATTGCATGATGAGGTAGAAAAGATAGGTCCTTACTCTCCTTAGGGTTTATGTCTTTACAATGATTAAATGATTGATTGTTATGGTTTCTCATAAATCTATGATTGAATGGTGATTTGTAATATTTATATATGTGATTGTGTGGTTGAAAGTATGTTTATTTATCATGAATTTATGGATATGAATTTCTTCCATTGATGAATGTTTGAAGGTTGTGGCCATGAAGTGTGTTAATGGTGATTTAGTGATGATGAACATGATGTATTATTGAGTTAGATGTTAAGAGATGATAAAAATCCACATGTTTTCATGTACAATGATGTAGTGTATGATTTGGGACTGTTAGAGATCAAAACTTGGGGTATGAGTTTCTGGACTCGGATTGAGGCACATATGGAAGCGACTCTACCTTAGAATTCCTTACACCGTTTATATTAAATGTTGTTTCTCACCCCTTTTGTTTGAATGCTGCCTTTACATGAGCATCATGCAGATACTCATGAGTAGATCTTGCTGAAGTAAGTGGAAGTTGGTTCTTGGAGTACTTCCTTAGTTTATCGTTTTGATTAGTGGTGTCTGGCTCTGATTATGTAATATTAGGTTAGGAATGCTCGTTTTACTTATTACATTGCTTATGTTGAAGTTAAATACCATTTTTGTTTCATGGAAATTCTAACTAGTTCGTTCGAGTTAATTGATACAACTCCTTTTATTTGTGTTATAAAAGTTAAAGTTTAAGACTAAATGTCATGAGATGTTATACCTTTAATAATTATTTAATGATGATTCCACTATGATGATACTCTCAGTAAAGGTGAGCATGCGATGACACATTTTATGTGAAACAATGTTACTCGTGTTACTGAGCAGGATATGTTTGATGTGTGTGACATCCTATGTGGTTGTATTTTTTTATAATTAAATTATGCGATAATTATATGTGGGATTTTAGGGTGTTACATTAGTGATATCAGAGCAGGTTGGTCTGTCCATTTTTGTAATGTTGTATGTTCCCTAGTATACAACATGTGTGTGAACCACTACTGGTGCTTGTTTTTTTTAATCACTTGCTAGCAGGAGAAAAATTGAAACAAGTGGGGGAAAACTTATGTTTCTCTGAGGTGTTGGAGGTGTGAAGTGTTGGTTCAGTGCCCTGTAATACCTCAAAACTTGCCCCCCTCATGCATGCATTCATTTTTAGGTCATTTAACATTTCATATTGCATTTCATCATGTCAATCGGAATTAGATCCAAGAAACTTGAATATCATCCAAGACACTTTGTGGGTCCTATCTGGGTGATCAGTCAACACAAGGGAATGGCTTGAGATACTTCCAACATGTTCAAATGAGGTCTATTCATCAGTCAAAACGTTAATCTTGAAGGAGCAAAAGTTTGTTCATGAACTGTCATGCTCGCTAGGCGAAGCCCACACGTTTCGAAAAAAAAAACGAAAACGAAAACGAAATAAATAAATAAATAAATAAATAAATAATATAAATAAATAAAATATAACAGAAAAATCTTGAACTTGGACCTCTCTCTTTTGAGCCCACAAAGTCACAAAAATCAGGTTATAAATTCTAGACTTCCATCTCCCAAAAAAACCTGGGAAAAAGATAGTGAGAGAAGAGCTAACAGAGTTCAGAGCAACCTCCAGGGACTGAAAGGAACTCATCTGCAAAGAACCAATTCCATCTCATATAAACCCTCAGATTGCTTTGCAAACCCAACCGGGCAATTCAATTTCATTTGATCTCTCCAATCAGGTTTGCCCTATTTCCATTACTCT
This sequence comes from Lathyrus oleraceus, assembly GCF_024323335.1. Lineage (NCBI taxonomy): Eukaryota > Viridiplantae > Streptophyta > Magnoliopsida > Fabales > Fabaceae > Lathyrus > Lathyrus oleraceus. The sequence continues at coordinate 427,932,966 of NC_066579.1, read as the reverse complement.
ATGCTTTCAATTTGAATGCTCTGAATGTATGAGGTATTATCGTTAGGTTTTTCATGTGGGCACATGTTTTAGTATGTATGTCATGTCTTGATGTGTGGACCCTTGCCCCTGACTTTGAATTTTGATACCCTTTTGATGCATGTGTTTAACAAGAGGTTTATGCCTCCTACACTTGGTTACTTTTTGTGAATTTTAATGGCATGATTCATGTGGTTACATTTTGATTTGAGGCAACTCTTGATTGCGCCCCATCTTGTCACTCTAACCTGTTTGTTGAGTTTTTTGTGAGGGCTCAATGACTCCTGAAAGGATAGCTTGCTTGGCATTCCACTTTATTTGTGGGATACCACCTGGAGGTTTATTCTGATTACCTGTGCTGACTTGCTTTCTTTGGTGGTGCTAGCTTGAGAGATCTCTGGGTTTCTTGTGTCGTTAGTTGCTATTACTTCGGATCTTTATCCGTGTGGTACTTTTATATCTTTCCCGCATTTTACCGCTTTCTTAGCTGGAAGACCTCAATAGGAGGCAATGTTTTCTTTTGTTTGTTTACTTTTGTGCCCAAAGACCTCCATGCAGAGGCAATTGACGGATAAAAGGGATTAGTAATCAATCCCCCGTTATTCAGTGTGTCGTTCTTTATGATCGCACTACGTGTCGATGCTTCAGAACAAAAGCCCAAGATCTTTTGTCCGATCAGTCAGTGGAGAGGGTTCCACCTTTCTGAATCCCCACTTTTTGTCATAAGCTCACCCCGGCCAGGGTTAAGAGCTATGAGGTCTTATCCTCATTACCCTTTTGATCTGCTCACCATGACGTTCAGTGTCAGTGGTTAAGAGCCAATTTGATTACCTTTCCATGGCTTGTTTGTCGAGGTTGATATGATCCCTCTTGACTAAAGCCCTACCCATGTATGTTTAAGCCCCCTTGTTGGCATTTTACTTTAAGATACATGTTTTGTGTGGTGTGAACATTTCCCCATAAGATTGCTAGGCTTCGTACAGTCTCTCGTTTGCATGTCAATTAAGGTAGCACTGTTCCTTCGTCTAGGACTTCCTTTTTTGCACGAGCATTCCTAAAACACAAACCCACTCATTGATTTTTCTTCTCCTAAGAACACGTCGACTCCTTCTACTACAGGCGAGTAAGTCTCCAAAGGTCGAACATCCGGTAGATTGCACAGTGACGTCGTTCATCCTAAAACACAACCCTTAACCCGTAGGTAGCCGAACTACGGCTTGCTCTGATTCTCATTCCAGATGAGATACGTAGGCATAAGACGCGATGTCTTAGCGAGCACACTCCTCTTTAACCCCTAGGTAGCCGAGCTACGAAGACTCTGATTCTCATGTTCAGATGAGATACGTATGCAGTGGATGCGACATCCGTGCGAGTCATTTTCTTTTGAGCCCTCTTTTAGTAAATAGTAAATTAGATAAACCTACACCCTTTAGACAAGAACAACAAAAGTGGATCCCGTAGAGTACTACGGATGCGTAGGGGTGCTAATACCTTCCCTTCGCATAACCGGCTCCCGAACCCAAGGTTTGGTTGCGAGACCTTGTCTTTTCCTTTCCTTTTTCCAGGTTTACTTCGAGCGTTTCCTTTCCCCCCTTTGGGATAAATAATGCACGGTGGCGACTCTTCTGTCATCTCTTTTCTCGCCGGTTGTTTTTTTCGCATTCCTTTTTTCAGGTTGCGACAGCTGGCGACTCTGCTGGGGACTTACTTTCCCTAGTGGGCCTTTCCTAGCGTTTGTTTGTTTATTGTCTATTGTGGGTTGTTTATTTATTGCTTTGCATACGTATCTGCTTGCATTGCATCTTATGTGCACTTTACTGTCTCATGCATACTGTGTTGGTTGTGTATCTGTTTCACTGTTGGATGGTGTAGCACCTCAAATTTGCACCTCCCATTTGTACATTCATTTTCATGATTAGGTCATTAACATAACATAGTCCACTGCATAGCATTGCATTGTCCTTTGCCCAGGTGCAAGCCATTAGGTCAGGATGATCAGGAGATCAGTCAAGCAAGCAAGCATGTGCAATTTCCACTGAGACAAAGCCCTAAGGTTGATTCATCAAGTTCACATGACCTAGGGACCATTTTGAAGTGGATTGGCCAAAGATTGGATGATCAAAGCTCATCAGTCAAGCTGGTTGCATCTAAAACCCTAGAAAGTCAACTAAAGTCAATTGTGGTCAACTGTGCCTGATTTTATGGATTTGAAGGTGGGAGTTGGTTTGAAAGGCTTCATTCATGTCCATACAAGTCTCATTTGACATTTCAAAGATCAAGATTGAGGAATTGGAGGTCAGATGAAAAGTTGCCAAAAATAGCAGGTGACCTGTAATTGGAAACTGCCAAAAATGGAAAGTTCTTCTCCTCAAATTTACATCACCATACAAGCTTCAAATGGAATTTTGTCCAACATGAAAGTTGAAGATCTTTCTCTCACCTTTCCAAAAAGTCCAAGAACACTCATTTCTCATGTGTGGTTAGCAAGTTATGATCAAATCATATTCAGGAAAAGTTGAACTTCAAGGAGGCATAACTCTTGAACCATTTGGCCAAATTGGGTGATTCGTTTTTGAGCAAGTCACATTTGACATGTACTATCATAATGCATGATTACATTTCATCAAAAATCATCATATCAAAATGGCATTTTTCAAGTGATCCATTTGCATTTTGGTGGGAAAAATAGTGATTTTGAAAAATACATGTAATTTTCATGCCAAACCACTTCTAACACATTCTAAACAGAAGATTGGACTTGCTTCAACTGGTTTTTTACTGTTCCATTGGTCATTTGTGAAAAAGGGCATTTTGGCCAAATTGCTTAACATGTGCACTTACACTAATTCACTTGATTTTGCTAATCTTGATTAACAATTGGATTAGGAAGTGGTATAAAGCACTAATTGTAACTGCATTCAATAATGACATTCACAATTTCAGATCTGAACAGAAAATTCATCCAAATTCTCTCAATTTTGTTCAAGCTTTTTCTCATTTTTTCATCAAATCGCATCATTCTTTTTGCTTCTTTTTGTATTGATCATCATTTGCAGAGGATATTGAGCATCTGTTGAACAAGATCGTGGCCAAAACCTTGAAGAATCACCACTGTTGCGCTTGGAGCATGTTCATGGCAGTTTGAATTTCCTTCGAGCTGGAGCTGTTTTGAGCTGAAGAACCTCTTCCATTCATCTTCTACATCATCAATCCGCATCTGTTTCATCAATTGGCACCTTGAAACGCACGAATTCAACATCTGCATCTCCAAGAGGTTGGATCTCGAATCTTTTAATTGCTAGAATTAGGTTATGGCTTTGATAGATCTCTTATTGCTGAGCACAATGCAAGTTGAATCGTGTGTTTTCATTGAATATTAAGGAAGAAATCTGGATTTAAAGTTTGAACACCAAAACTTACTTTGATTGATTCATGTTGTATAGTTAGAATTAGAACAAATTAGGTTTGTATTGTTGTTGTGCATGATGAGACGAGTTGAACGGTATATTATTTGTCTATTTTGGTGAAAATTGTTCATGTGCTGGGAATTTGGTGAAAAACTGTATGAATATTGCTCAAGAACATATCCAGATCGTGTTTGATTCTGTTTGCCTGGCCTTGATTTCAAATTTGTGTTTCCGCGCCCTTGGTCCAATCAGGAGGTGCCATGCAATAACTGAAACGCAGCGTTTCAGTAAGAAACGCGCTTCAATTGGATCAGCCTGGGGTTCGATTCCCCGTTGCTACAAAAATCCATTTGCCTTGCTATTATTTCTTCATTTGATTCACATGTGACATGCCTTGCTTCCATCTCATTTTTTTATTTTCTTTCACATTCAAAAAATAATAACTCACTCAATTTTAATCCAAATAATATGAGGTTTTTTTCACCATGCTCCTTGTGATGTGCTTGATTTTCTGGTGATTTTTAATAATATTGTGCACGGATGGATTTTGAAAATGCTTAGGGTTTGCTTTGACATGTCATTTTGTGCACCATGCTCACTCTTTTGCTCATAAGATGATGATGCTTCATTAGAAGTTCATGAAATTTTTTGTGCTTAAACTAGACTCATTCCTGGTCATTTTGGTATGTGGTTTGTAATTTTTAAGTTCCTGGATTGAGAGTTATGACATGATCTTTGGAGGTGTGACATTTTGTGTCACACCATGTCTTGTGCACCTTCTTGATTTTATTTGCTATGCTTATTGAACATGATTTGAGCTGGACTTTTGCATGAGGACACTTATGAGTGTTGAGAATGAATGTGAATTTTTCTGGAATTTTTAAGTGCATTTCCAATTTGATTGATAATTTCTCCCCTGTTTGACCAATTGTTGACTTTTTGTGAGTCATGATTTTATTTGATTTGTGAAATTCTGGTTATTAATTGGATGGACTTAAAATTTGGCATGTGTATTGTAGACATCTTGAGGATTGCCATGGCTTTGGTCCCATTCATTTATCATGCTTGGTCTCTGTTTTATGATTGCTTGAAGTGGATGCATGTTTTGATGCTTTGTATGAGCTTGTTTGAACTTGGTTTGACTTTATGAATTTCATTGACTTGCTTCCCTTGGTCCAAATGAGCTGAAATTTGGTATGATTGTCATTTTATGAATGCTGTCTGATCATGAATTTTTTGGTGATTTATTGAAATGTTTGTGAGTTGATTTGAGTTGAATCTTTCTGTTTGGTCCTTTGAGGTTTCAAATTGCATGTTTTGCACTCTTTTCCTTATGAAATGATAATTATGAATGATATGAATGTGAAACCACTTGGATTTGTTTCTTAATAGATTGATCTTGACTTTTGATAAGTTTCATGTTCTGTTTTGACTTTTTGATATCATTTTGACCCTAGTCTTGTACTAGTGGTCTTGTGTTCTCACATTTGAGATTTGTTTCAGGTTAAGAGCACAATTGCTTATGCTTGATGATGTGCACTCAATTGGAGTTGGCTTGTAGCTTGTTTATGACTAACTTGGAATTTGTTTTGTAGGTTTTGAAACTTGAGTTTGTGCCTTGTGGCTTGCACCTTTGTGCATTGACTGTTGTTTGACTGTATAGTTAACTGTTGACCATTGTCTGTTTGCTTATTGTTTGAGCTGAGTACTGATTATATTGGATTGATTTCAGGTACCTTAGTTTCTATAGTTCCTTTGTGAACTTGATTGTGCTTTGCTTGCTAGCTTGAGCACTGAGGTATAATGATCTCTTCTCCATGTAGTCTGGAAGACCTGGCCTGTTACTTGGCCAAGCACCTATCTGAAGTCCTCCTTAAGAGGCAATGTTTGTGCTTGTTTATTTTTGTCCCCAAGCAGGAAAAGACCTTTGTTAAGGCAATTGGCAGACACAAGAGGTGTGTAGTCCACCTCCTGCTATTCTGTTGAGTCGTCCCTTGGCTCACGTCACATGTTGATGCCTTGTGGACATTAACCCAAGATCAGTTGAGTCAGTGTCATAAGTGTAGAAGGGTTCCCACTTTCTGGACCCACACTTCATTGTCTGAAGCTCTCCCTGACCAGGGATAAGAGCTGTGAAGTCTAATCTTCACTCACCTTTCATCTGGCTTCACCTTGACTCTCAATGTCAAGGTTAAGAGCTAACATTATCCTTCCAGTTGGCTTGCTCTTGCAGCCTCACCTTTGTTTGAGCCCCACTTGGTGTGTATATAGTGTGTGCTATCTGTATTGTTTGCTTTGCTTTTGCCTGTGCTTAGGTTTAGCTTGCTCCATGTGCAAGTTAGGTAGCAACCTTGACTTAGGGATGATTTTGCATGATAACATCTAGGCTCGAGTTAGTCTCCCTAGTTGTGTCTCCCTCTGTTATCTGGTTAGGCTAGCCTTGTGTCCCTTCGTAGGGGAACTACGTCGCCCTGATCCTCATACCAGATGAGGTACATAGGCAGGAGATGAGCTGATCTCTCCGGGCGCCCTTTTTGTTTTGTCCCTTGCGTGTGTTAGGAGATGGACGTAAGCCCAGCGATTGGCATTCCGTATCCTCTTGTTGTGTGCTTGGAAGCTGATATAAGTCCAGCGATTGGCATTCGGGTTCCAGTGTGGGTGTGTTTGGTTCGGAAGTTGATATAAGTCCAGCGATTGGCATTCGGGTTCCATGTTTGCCCATGTTTGTGTGGTTTTTGTTTGGCGTGCGTGAGCCGAGCTACGAATGCTCTGATTCTTCTTCGTCCAAGAAGATACGTATGCATAGGATGCGACATCCTAGAGAGCATGTGTTTCCCCCAGTCCGAACTACGTTGACTCTGATGTCTATGCTTGATAGACTAAGTAGGCCCAGGATGCGATATCCTGCCGAGTCAGTCTTGTTTGTTTTCTTGTGTCTCTTTCAGCCAGTATTTGTTTGTTTGTGAGCAGTGTTTTAGCAACCATATTCCTTCCTATTGTGCGTGGATCCCGTCGAGTACGACGGATGCGTAGGGGTGCTAATACCTTCCCTTCGCATAACCGACTCCCGATCCCATTCTCTTTGGTCGCGAGACCATGCTTTTTCCAGGTTTACTTCGAGCGTTTCCTTTCCCTCTTTTGGGATAAATAACGCACGGTGGCGGCTCTGTTGTCTTCGTTTCCCGCCGGTTTTTCGCGTAATACGACAGCTGGCGACTCTGCTGGGGAAATAGAGAAGTTGACCTCTTGCTGGTCCATCTTCCCTAAGCGAGTCTCTCCTAGCGCTCTCTAGGATAGGGTTTTGGTTGCTGTTATTTATTGTATTCATTGTTTATTGTTTGCATTTATGTGTGCATTAATGTTTGCATTCATTCATATTCATCTGCTGGCTGTGCTGTGTTCTCTCTGTTTGGGGCGGGAGTTACTCGAGGTAAAAGGCCCAATACCCCGGCTATGAGTGAAATCTAGGAAACCTAGGAATAGAGTGATTCATGGGAAACGGGTGGTATGCGCCACTTAGCGGAACATTGATATCACGAGCAGTTCAGACCCTGGTGGGATATCATCGTTGCATACTTCGGGTGTGTATATGATGGTATTCTGCGAAAGGTTATTTATGTTGCGTTTCTGTCGACCTTACCCTGGCCTAGATGACACCCGTGAGTGGGGAGGGAATGATCATTTTAACAGGTACAGTTGGTGACCGGCTGGTGACTTGTGGTCCTGTTGGTGACTCGGTTTTCTCAGATTGGGTTCAGATGACAGTTTATCAGTTGACCTTGGGTTTCAGATGAATTGTTGTCCAGAATTCAAGCCGAAGCTCTGATCCTGTGCCTTGAGATGCACAGCTTGACCAGTCATGTTCGCATCATTTGCATCATAGCATGTTTATTTTTCAAAAAAATAATAATGCATGAAAAAACCGAAAAAAGTTAACCCGCATACGCATATCCTTTATCAGGATCATTCATGATAAAATAGCATCCGTATCCGCATCATGCATATCATGCACATATCATCCTTGCATTATAGACATGTTTGGAGAGACTTCTCACTTTGGTTCCTGACTGAGACAGGATTGCTGACCGTCGACCGCATCGTTACTCAACCACACTCAATCATCAGAGAAGTATGGATCAGGTCCAGACTGAGTTGGCTGAGATGAGGGAAAACATGGCCCAGTTCATGGCAATGATGCAAGGGGTTGCGCAGGGACAGGAGGAGCTTAGAGCCCTGGTTCAGAGACAAGAGACGGTTATTCAGGCGTCTAACCATGGTTCACCTGCTGGTATCCCTGTGCCTGAGAATGTTGCTGCTGCTCCCGTTCATGACTATGCTGTGGGGGATGAACTCAGGGGTATAAGAATTAATGGACAGCCTCTTGCTGCAGAGACTGTCAATGTCAGAGCTACCCGGGCTCCGGTGCGTCATCCTGCTCCTATTGTCGACAGACAAGAGGACATGTTCACGCTGCTGAGTGAGGATGATGGTGATGTTGGAAGAGTGGAGGACAGGGATAGAAAAGTGGATGCCCTTGCTGAGAAAGTCCGTGCCATGGAGTGTCAGAACTCTCTGGGGTTCGATGTAACTGATATGGGTCTGGTGGATGGACTGAGGATCCCCTACAAATTCAAGGCGCCGTCCTTCGACAAATACAATGGCACTTCCTGTCCTCGCACCCACGTGCAGGAATATTATCGGAAGATCTCAACATATACTGATGATGAAAAGATGTGGATGTACTTTTTCCAAGACAGTTTGTCTGGAGCGTCTTTGGACTGGTACATGGATCTGAAGAAAGAATCAGTCAGAAGCTGGAAAGATCTGGGTGAAGCCTTTCTGAGGCAATACAAGCACAACATGGATATGGCGCCGAGCCGAACCCAACTGCAGAGCTTGTGTCAGAAGACTGGTGAAAGCTTCAAAGAGTATGCCCAGAGGTGGCGGGAGCTAGCCGCGAGAGTGCAACCTCCGATGTTGGAGAGAGAATTGACTGACATGTTCATCGGGACCTTGCAAGGTGTGTTCATGGACCGCATGGGGAGTTGCCCGTTCAGTAGCTTTTCTGATGTTGTTGTTTGTGGAGAGAGAACTGAGAGTCTCATCAAAGCAGGAAAGATTCAAGATCCTGGCTCTTCAAGTTCTTCGAATTCTAAGAAGACATACTCTGGGGCACCCAAAAGGGGAGAGAGTGAAACGAATGCTGTGCACCGTCGGAGGAGTGCAAACAAAGAACAGTATCTTCAGGCTGCTGCTGTGACTATTCCAGCACCTCAACAACAGCAGAGAAGACCAGCTCAGCAATATCAGCATCAACAACAGCGCCCTCAGCAGCAGGCTTACGAGCCTCACAATGATAATCAAGCCAGTACAAGTAATGAGAGGAAGAAGATCATTTTTGACCCGATTCCTATGTCATACATAGAGCTGTATCCCTCTTTGATAGAGCAGAACTTGATTACTCCCAGAGACCCGCCGGCTATACCCGTCAACCCTCGGTGGTGGTATAGGCCTGATCAGCATTGCGTGTATCATTCGGGTGCTCCTGGTCATGATGTGGAAAGCTGCTTTCAGTTGAAGAATAAGGTGCAGGACCTTGTCAGATCAGGGATTCTGAGCTTCGAGGACTTAGGTCCCAGGGTTAATCAAGCTTGAAGATAACAAGTCCCGGGCTGGCGTTGACTTGTCTTCTGAAGTCTTCAACAAAGAGGGTTGTTCAAAAGCAGAAGTTGCTGGTGCAAAGGATTCTGACACTTGTCATCCCTGGTGGGATCTATCACAATTGGGTCACTGTGGACGTTCCTACAGTTGTTCATAAGTCAGAGGAATAATCACTGTGTTTAAAAACCCTTCTCCCATGCCAAAAGGAGAAGTGATGACATTGTTGGCAACATTTTGTGCAATGATATTTTCATTCAAATAAAGCATGTTTAAACATTTGTTTTCCATTTGTTTTCCCTTTTTGCTTTTTGCATGAAATTGGTGATCACAAAAAAACCCTAAAAAACAAGAATAAAAACAATCTTTTCATCTGCATAACGATTGTCTTGTTTGATTTTCAAAAAGCTTTTCATATCAAAATCATTATGCAGGTTGATTCTTAAACCCATTGAACATAATGATCCGACGTCATCTCCCAATTTTGAATTCCCTGTATTCGAAGCGGAAGAAGATGATGTTGAAAGGATTCCTGTCGAGATTTCCCGACTTCTTGAGCAAGAAAAGAAGATCACTCAGCTGCATCTCGAGAATCAGCAGAACAGCCAACTGGGGCATTGAAAAAAAATATAGAAAGAGGAGGGTGCAAGATCAAAAGAAATCAAAAGAAATCAAAAGAAATCAAAAGAAATCAAAAGAAATCAAAAGAAATCCAAATCAAAAGAAATCAAAAGAAATCCAAATCAAAAGAAAGAAAGAAACAAAAGAATAATAGCACCCTCGGAGTCCCAAGTTGACTGATGCTGAATGGATTCAGAGTCGTCACGACCAAGTGAATCTGATAAAAAAGAAGAGATTAACTGCCATGTGTCATGGTCAGTCATATCAGCAGAAAGTGAAGAAAGCATTCAATAAAAAGGTCAAGCCTCGTGTGTTCCGAGAAGGTGACCTTGTGCTCAAGAAAGTCTTGTCTTTCGCGCCCGATTCCAGGGGCAAGTGAACCCCAAGCTATGAATGTCCATATGTTGTCAAGAGAGCCTTTTCAGGCGGTGCTTTGACACTTACAACAATGGATGAAGAAGTTCACTCGTCCTGTGAATTCCGATGCAGTCAAGAAATACTTCGCCTAAAAAAAAAAAGCAAAACAGCTCGCTAAGTCGAACACCCCAAAGGGCGACTTAGACAAAAAGGAGCGTCTCGGTGGATTGAAAACCCGAAAGGGCGATCCAGGCAAAAGTTAGAGACATTGAAAAAAAGAAGATTTTGCATCCCGCTAGATTGAGCACCTCACACTGGGGCAATCTAGGCAAAAATTAGGGATTTGGCAAGTAATTGCATCTTGACAAAACTGTGCCGTACATCTGTCATCCGTCAGGAATTCTCGATTCGTCGTCGACTGAAGCTCCGGATACATCGAAATTCGAATTGGTAGAGGAAAGGTCATTGTGTTCAATGTAGCCCTCTTCCAATATATATCACCGATTTCAAACTTGTACAGATCTATGGAGTCCTGCCATTTGCAGACTACCATTCCATCACATCGATTTGAGCTTTTATCCAATTATTTGCACTCTTATTTGTTTCAACTCAACAAATGTTTTGCATGTGTTATTTGATAAAGTATCATTGTTTTCAAAATAAACAAATTTTTCAAAAAAAATTGTTCTTAAACAAAGTGAACATTCACATTGATGGAAGGATACTTAGGAGACCCGCAATGCTCTCCCAAGGGTGGTATGATTACCAACAGGTAAGACATTTGTTCGTATCTCGAGCATAACTGTATCTTTTTTCTGTAGAACCTCTTATGGTTTCTCCTCAGCAAGGTTGCTCAGTGCAGTGTTGGTTGAAGTTGTTTATCTTCATGTCCCCGGCAGTGCAACATTCTTCCTCCAAGTCCCTGTTAGCCCTATGGTGGGGCATCCCCAGTAGAGTGCTGTTCGAGCCCTATTGTGGGTCATCCCCAACAAGGTTGCTGTTGGGACACTGTGTGGGGCAGCTCCCCTAGCAGAGTGTTTACTGAAAACTTCAACTTTCGTCTCTCCAGCAGAGCAGTCTTCTCCTCTCCCCGGCATGGTTGCTTTTCTGTGAAGATTCGGTATTAGGAGGATTGACATCCCAGTACTCCGTCATTCTCTCGGATAGATCCTCAGCAGAGTTGTTGGCATGATGAACTTTATCAATGCCTATCTATCCTCACCAGAGATCTGGTTGATTCTTGGTATCTCTGTTCTCCAGCATGAGTGAGAAGTCGGTGCTCTCCCTGCAGAGTTTTCCTCAAGCAGATTTCTTCAAGCAGAATCTCCCCACAAAGTTGAAGTATCTGATCTTTGGGCTCCCCAGCGGAGTTTTCATCATTTGCATTTGGCATATAGTAATCATTGCATCCTCAAAATTGTGTAGCATTTCCATTCAATCTGGAGCATTACGCCATAGAAAAATTCAAACATATGCATTCATGTGTTCGAAACCAGTCAGACCGTATCCCCGGCAGAAGCGGATCTTTGTTCAACGTCTGTACGACACGTTTGCTACAGTTGCTCCTGACAGCATTCAGGATTGATACCCCTCAGAGAGGTTTATTTCCTCATCCGTTGGTGAAAGGAAAACCTGTTTCTCCCCCCAGTAGTCTCCTAGCAGATGTGGGTGTGTATGATCTCTCCATCTAGAGTCGACCCCTTAAGCAGAAAGTGTCTGTCATTTCCTTCTGCGCTCCCCACTGAGTTGTATCCTCGTGGATGACGGTTGTTTCCGTTCCCTCCCCACACGCAATGGGATGGGTTTTCCCTATTGAGTTCTTTCCTCATTAGGATAAGTCTTGATTCAGTTTGCCTTTTTGGATCGATCCTAAATTGGCTTCCTTGTGGCTGTCTCTTGTGCTTCCCTGTGGTATAGTTGCTCACTAACCGGCACTCATTCATCTTATCCTCAGCGGAATTTGTGGCCACTGCCTACTAACCGGCAGTTGTAAGTCCGATCTTTGTGGTCTTCTACCTACTAACCGGTAGATGTAAACTCCACGTTCTCCCCTTGGTGGAGTTAACCCTTTGTGCTCATCCTAGTTGATGACGGTTGCTTTTCTGTGGTTTTCTGCCCACTAACCGGTAGATGTAATCCCCTCTTTGTGGTTATCATTATCCAGTCTCGGTATTGATATTCCTTTCACATTTCGGATATTTGCTCCGAGTAAGCAATTTTATCCCCAGCGGGTCCTCTTTCATTCACCGTTTGCTGGTAATGTTTGTGGTTTCCCCTTTTGATTGGTCATCTTTGCATACCTAGTCTGGTACCCCGATGCCTTTCTTTTCGGTCGATTTATCCATTTAACAACCTACAAACCGGTTATGGATAATCTTCCATGCGAGTGTATTATCTACGTTTTGACGGCTATAGATAATATATCTCATGCGCTCGTTGGTCGAAGTGTCGTCCCTCCCAGCTGAGTAAGATTCGTATTCCTTGTGGAATCGGATGTCCATCCTTTAACAAGTTTGCTTTCGCTCTCTTCAGGATGATGTCGGTCGATTTATCCATTTAACAACCACAACCCGGTTAGGATAATCTTCCATGCGAGTGTATTATCTACGTTTTGACGGCTATAGATAATATATCTCATGCACTCTTTGGTCAATCTTTTGATTGTTTTCATCAGCTGAGTAAGATTCGTATTCCTTGTGGAATCGGATGTCCATCCTTTAACAAGTTTGCTTTCGCTCTCTTCAGGATGATATCGGTCGATTTATCCATCTAACAACCTCAACCCGGTTATGGATAATCTTCCATGCGAGTATATTATCTACGTTTTGACGGCTATAGATGATATATCTCATGCACTCTTTGGTCAATCTTTTGATTGTTTTCCCCAAATGAGTAAGATTCGTATTCCTGGTGGAATCGAATGTCCATCCTTTAACAAGACTGCTTTTCTAGCCCTCTTCAGGATGATGAGTGTTTTGGAACACAAACCAATTCACGTTTTGGTCGGCCACCTTTTTCATGCCTACAACCTGGTATCCTTGGTGTTCCTTCCTGTTTGCTCTCTGTCGTGACCTTGATCCCCAGAGTTACCTCTCCGTTGGTTTCGATAAACGTCGAGTTTTTCCCAATCATCCGTTGATGATTTGGTTGTGTTCATTATCCCCAGAAGTTTCCTCCTCTTCGTTGGTGTCGATAAACGTCGAGTTTTTCCCAATCATCCGTTGATGATTTGGTTGTATTTCTTCCCCCGCAGATTTACCTCTCCGTTGGTTTTGATAAACGTTGAGTTTTTCCTATGCGTCCGATGACGTATAGTTGCTTATTCCCCACAGATCATTAGTTAATGACTTTTGATTCCCCTCAGAGTTACCTCTCCGTTGGTTTCGATAAACGTCGAGTTTTTCCCGATCGTCTGTTGACGGTTGTTGGTGATATATTTCCCCGCAGATTTACCTCTCCGTTGGTTTCGGTAAACGTTGAGTTTTTCTCATTCGTCCGTTGACGTCTGATTGTGCATCCTATTCTCCAGTCATTCGTTAATGTCTGGTTGCTTCCCAGCCAGAATCCCCAGTAGAGTCGTCGGTTGACGTCCTATTCAGTTTCCTGTTGTTACACCTCTTCCTTAGTGAAGTGGCTTCTCCTCTCCGTTGGTGTCGATAAACGTCGAGTTTTTCCTAGTTATCCGTTGATATCTAGTTGCATTTTCCCCAGTAACTCTCCTTCTCCGTTGGTGTCGATAAACGTCGAGCTTCTCCCTTTCGTCCGTTGACGTCTGGTCGAGTCCTTCCCAGTTCATCCGTCGTCCGTTGATGTCTGGTCTCCTTCCCGTTGGTATCGATAAACGTCGAGCTTCTCCCTTTCGTCCGATGACGTCTGGTCGATTCTTCCCAGTTCATCCGTCGTCCGTTGATGTCTTGTCTCCTTCTCCGTTGGTGTCGATAAACGTCGAGTTTTTCCTGGTCGTCCCCAGTAGAGTTACCTCTCCGTTGGTTTCGGTAAACGATGAGTTTTTCCCACTAAGTTCATTGACGTATGGTTGTATCTTTCCCAGTTCATTCGTTAATGTCTGGGTACCTCTCCGTTGGTCTCGGTAAACGTTGAGTTTTTCCTAGTTGTCCGTTGGCATCTAGTTGTGATTTCTGTTCCCATTCATCGTATTGAGATGTCTGGAGGTGGTGATACCTTTGAGAAGAAAAAGAATCAGAAAAACCAAATTCCCAGTAATAAATATTAGATCCCAGTGGACGTTTCCGTTGGTGGATCCCCTCATTGTGCAAATTTCTACGGTTCTCGGTATTCAATCCCTGTTTACCCTGAAAGTCTGACAGTCGTTGCTCTCATCCATTCGGGTTCCCAGTTGATTGAATAGGGGCAGCTGTAGAACCTCAAATTTGCACCTCCCATTTGTACATTCATTTTAATGATTAGGTCATTAACATAACATAGTCCACTGCATAGCATTGCATTGTCCTTTGCCCAGGTGCAAGCCATTAGGTCAGGATGATCAGGAGATCAGTCAAGCAAGCAAGCATGTGCAATTTCCACTGAGACAAAGCCCTAAGGTTGATTCGTCAAGTTCACATGACCTAGGGACCATTTTGAAGTGGATTGGCCAAAGATTGGATGATCAAAGCTCATCAGTCAAGCTGGTTGGCATTTGAAACCCTAGAAAGTCAACTGAAGTCAACTGTGGTCAACTGTGCCTGATTTTATGGATTTGAAGGTGGGAGTTGGTTTGAAAGGCTTCATTCATGTCCATACAAGTCTCATTTGACATTTCAAAGATCAAGATTGAGGAATTGGAGGTCAGATGAAAAGTTGCCAAAAATAGCAGGTGACCTGTAATTGGAAACTGCCAAAAATGGAAAGTTCTTCTCCTCAAATTTACATCATCATACAAGCTTCAAATGGAATTTTGTCCAACATGAAAGTTGAATATCTTGCTCTCACCTTTCCAAAAAGTCCAAGAACACTCATTTCTCATGTGTGGTTAGCAAGTTATGATCAAATCATTTTCAGGAAAAGTTGAACTTCAAGGAGGCATAACTCTTGAACCATTTGGCCAAATTGGGTGATTCTTTTTTGAGCAAGTCACATTTGACATGTACTATCATAATGCATCATTACATTTCATCAAAAATCATCATATCAAAATGGCATTTTTCAAGTGATCCATTTGCATTTTGGTGGGAAAAATAGTGATTTTGAAAAATACATGTAATTTTCATGCCAAACCACTTCTAACACATTCTAAACAGAAGATTGGACTTGCTTCAACTGGTTTTTTACTGTTCCATTGGTCATTTGTGAAAAAGGGCATTTTGGCCAAATTGCTTAACATGTGCACTTACACTAATTCACTTGATTTTGCTAATCTTGATTAACAATTGGATTAGGAAGTGGTATAAAGCACTAATTGTAACTGCATTCAATAATGACATTCACAATTTCAGATCTGAACAGAAAATTCATCCAAATTCTCTCAATTTTGTTCAAGCTTTTTCTCATTTTTTCATCAAATCGCATCATTCTTTTTGCTTCTTTTTGTATTGATCATCATTTGCAGAGGATATTGAGCATCTGTTGAACAAGATCGTGGCCAAAACCTTGAAGAATCACCACTGTTGCGCTTGGAGCATGTTCATGGCAGTTTGAATTTCCTTCGAGCTGGAGCTGTTTTGAGCTGAAGAACCTCTTCCATTCATCTTCTACATCATCAATCCGCATCTGTTTCATCAATTGGCACCTTGAAACGCACGAATTCAACATCTGCATCTCCAAGAGGTTGGATCTCGAATCTTTTAATTGCTAGAATTAGGTTATGGCTTTGATAGATCTCTTATTGCTGAGCACAATGCAAGTTGAATCGTGTGTTTTCATTGAATATTAAGGAAGAAATCTGGATTTAAAGTTTGAACACCAAAACTTACTTTGATTGATTCATGTTGTGTAGTTAGAATTAGAACAAATTAGGTTTGTATTGTTGTTGTGCATGATGAGACGAGTTGAACGGTATATTATTTGTCTATTTTGGTGAAAATTGTTCATGTGCTGGGAATTTGGTGAAGAACTGTATGAATATTGCTCAAGAACATGTCCAGATCGTGTTTGATTCTGTTTGCCTGGCCTTGATTTCAAATTTGTGTTTCCCGCGCCCTTGGTCTAATCAGGAGGTGCCATGCAATAACTGAAACGCATCGTTTCAGTAAGAAACACACTTCAATTGGATCAGCCTGGGGTTCGATTCCCCGTTGCTACAAAAATCCATTTGCCTTGCTATTATTTCTTCATTTGATTCACATGTGACATGCCTTGCTTCCATCTCAGTTTTTTATTTTCTTTCACATTCAAAAAATAATAACTTAGTCAATTTTAATCCAAATAATATGAGGTTTTTTTCACCATGCTCCTTGTGATGTGCTTGATTTTCTGGTGATTTTTAATAATATTGTGCACGGATGGATTTTGAAAATGCTTAGGGTTTGCTTTGACATGTCATTTTGTGCACCATGCTCACTCTTTTGCTCATAAGATGATAATGCTTCATTAGAAATTCATGAAATTCTTTGTGCTTAAACTAGACTCATTCCTGGTCATTTTGGTATGTGGTTTGTAATTTTTAAGTTCCTAGATTGAGCGTTATGACATGATCTTTGGAGGTGTGACATTTTGTGTCACACCATGTCTTGTGCACCTTATTGATTTTATTTGCTATGCTTATTGAACATGATTTGAGCTGGATTTTTGCATTAGGACACTTATGAATGTTGAGAATGAATGTGAATTTTTCTGGAATTTTTGAGTGCATTTCCAATTTGATTGATAATTTCTCCCCTGTTTGACCAATTGTTGACTTTTTGTGAGTCATGATTTTATTTGATTTGTGAAATTCTGGTTATTAATTGGATGGACTTGAAATTTGGCATGTGTATTATAGACATCTTGAGGTTTGCCATGGCTTTGGTCCCATTCATTTATCATGCTTGGTCTCTGTTTTATGATTGCTTGAAGTGGATGCATGTTTTGATGCTTTGTATGAGCTTGTTTGAACTTGGTTTGACTTTATGAATTTCATTGACTTGCTTCCCTTGGTCCAAATGAGCTGAAATTTGGTATGATTGTCATGTTATGAATGCTGTTTGATCATGAATTTTTTGGTGATTTATTAAAATGTTTGTGAGTTGATTTAAGTTGAATCTTTCTGTTTGGTCCTTTGAGGTTTCAAATTGCATGTTTTGCACTCTTTTCCTTATGAAATGATAATGATGAATGATATGAATGTGAAACCACTTGGATTTGTTTCTTAATTGATTGATCTTGACTTTTGATAAGTTTCATGTTCTGTTTTGACTTTTTGATATCATTTTGACCCTAGTCTTGTACTAGTGGTCTTGTGTTCTCACATTTGAGATTTGTTTCAGGTTAATAGCACAATTGCTTATGTTTGATGATGTGCACTCAATTGGAGTTGGCTTGTAGCTTGTTTATGACTAACTTGGAATTTGTTTTGTAGGTTTTGAAACTTGAGTTTGTGCCTTGTGGCTTGCACCTTTGTGCATTGACTGTTGTTTGACTGTATAGTTAACTGTTGACCATTGTCTGTTTGCTTATTGTTTGAGCTGAGTACTGATTATATTGGATTGATTTCAGGTACCTTAGTTGCTATAGTTCCTTTGTGAACTTGATTGTGCTTTGCTTGCTAGCTTGAGAACTGAGGTATAATGATCTCTTCTCCATGTAGTCTGGAAAACCTGGCTTGTTACTTGGCCAGGCACCTGTCTGAAGTCCTCCTTAAGAGGCAATGTTTGTGCTTGTTTATTTTTGTCCCCAAGCAGGAAAAGACCTTTGTTAAGGCAATTGGCAGACACAAGAGGTGTGTAGTCCACCTCCTGCTATTCTGTTGAGTCGTCCCTTGGCTCACGTCACATGTTGATGCCTTATGGACATTAACCCAAGATCAGTTGAGTCAGTGTCGTAAGTGTAGAAGGGTTCCCACTTTCTGGACCCACACTTCATTGTCTGAAGCTCTCCCTGACCAGGGATAAGAGCTGTGAAGTCTAATCTTCACTCACCTTTCATCTGGCTTCACCTTGACTCTCAATGTCAAGGTTAAGAGCTAACATTATCCTTCCAGTTGGCTTGCTCTTGCAGCCTCACCTTTGTTTGAGCCCCACTTGGTGTGTATATAGTGTGTGCTATCTGTATTGTTTGCTTTGCTTTTGCCTGTGCTTAGGTTTAGCTTGCTCCATGTGCAAGTTAGGTAGCAACCTTGACTTAGGGATGATTTTGCATGATAACATCTAGGCTCGCGTTAGTCTCCCTAGTTGTGTCTCCCTCTGTTATCTGGTTAGGCTAGCCTTGTGTCCCTTCGTAGGGGAACTACGTCGCCCTGATCCTCATACCAGATGAGGTACGTAGGCAGGAGATGAGCTGATCTCTCCGGGCGCCCTTTTTGTTTTGTCCCTTGCGTGTGTTAGGAGATGGATGTAAGCCCAGCGATTGGCATTCCGTATCCTCTTGTTGTGTGCTTGGAAGCTGATATAAGTCCAGCGATTGGCATTCGGGTTCCAGTGTGGGTGTGTTTGGTTCGGAAGTTGATATAAGTCCAGCGATTGGCATTCAGGTTCCATGTTTGCCCGTGTTTGTGTGGTTTTTGTTTGGCGTGCGTGAGCCGAGCTACGAATGCTCTGATTCTTCTTCGTCCAAGAAGATACGTATGCATAGGATGCGACATCCTAGCGAGCATGTGTTTCCCCCAGTCCGAACTACTTTGACTCTGATGTCTATGCTTGATAGACTAAGTAGGCCCAGGATGCGATATCCTGCCGAGTCAGTCTTGTTTGTTTTCTTGTGTCTCTTTCAGCCAGTATTTGTTTGTTTGTGAGCAGTGTTTTAGCAACCATATTCCTTCCTATTGTGCGTGGATCCCGTCGAGTACGACGGATGCGTAGGGGTGCTAATACCTTCCCTTCGCATAACCGACTCCCGATCCCATTCTCTTTGGTCGCGAGACCATGCTTTTTCCAGGTTTACTTCGAGCGTTTCCTTTCCCTCTTTTGGGATAAATAACGCACGGTGGCGGCTCTGTTGTCTTCGTTTCCCGCCGGTTTTTCGCGTAATGCGACAGATGGGAGTCACAAGAGGTAAAAGGCCCAATGCACAGGATATGAGTGAACTTTAGGACACCTAGGAATATAGTGATTCATGGGAAGCGGGTGGTATGGCGCCACTTAGCGGAACATGGTATTGCGAGCAGTTCAGATTCTGATGGGGTATTATCGTTGCATACACCTGGTATGCATATGGTGATATTCTTGAAAGGATTGTTTATCCTGCGTTTCTCTTGACCTTACCTTGGCCTAGATTACACCCGTGAGTGGGGCGGAAATGATCATTTACAGGTGTTGATGGTGACTCGTTCTATTGGTGACCGTGTCCTGTTGGTGACTTTTGTTTGGTTCTTGTTGGTGACCGTTGGTTCTGAAGTATGGGTTCTAAGTCGATGACTGTGTTCTATGGTTCCCGGTTCCGAATTCATGCTGAAGTCCTGATCCTGTGCCTCGTGATATACAACCAACCCGGTTTTCTAGAGCAAAGTTTTGATCTCGTAGTACATTCTTCAGTGGGTTTCTCTTCAGACAGTGCAACCCAACAGATATTCAAGCAGATACAACAACCTTGATTTGCATGTCACTGCATTGCATCACATCATTTGCATTCATATCATTTAACACATGTTTATCCATTTATGTAGGGTTTATATCTTCTTCTTGATTCTAGTCGGGGTTTTTCTGGTACTTTTTAAAAGGGATATTTTATCTGATGAGAGACTGGAATCAAGGGGGTAGAATACCTTTGGAATTGATAAACATGTCATTGCATTTGCATATTCATTAGCATGTCTTGCATAACAGGTACCGCCGCAGTGTTCTCAGTTTGTTAGGTATTCCACTAGTAGGATAGCTGACTCAGACATTCACCGATACGGTACCTGAAGGAATCAACGGAGAAGATGGGGATAATGATTGCGACATCGATAATTGGGTGCGTCCGAGGATCCCGGGTGAAGTCATCAACAATTGGTCTTCTCAGGAGATTGTCCAAGTCACTTTTCTGGAGGAGTAATTTTCTTTGTTTGTTCATGCATATCCAAGTCCTACGTTCCGCCCAAGGCGTAATGACTCATTGTAGGGCTCATCTATGTGGATACTTGCATTTTTTTATCATAAATAAAGGATGTCTTTTTGCATGCAAATGTTTTGCTCACTGTCTTTCTATTTTTGCAGTTTTCAAAAAAAATGGCAATATTTTGTTTAGTTTTCACTCATTTTTCACACTCATAAGCACATACCATCACTCATGCAGATGCACATCACCGGATCCTATTGATAACGATTCTGCTATGGCTCGCTTCGACTTTGAAAATCCAATCTTTCAAGCTGAAGAAGAGGGTGATGAAGATTGTGAACTCCCTGAAGAACTTACCAGGTTATTAAAACAGGAGGAAGGGGTCATTCAACCGCATCAAGAGTCTATTGAAGTGATTAATCTTGGCACCGAGGACGCCAAGAGAGAAATCAAGATAGGGGCTGCTTTGGAAGATAATGTGAAGAAGGGGCTGATTGAATTGCTGCAAGAGTATGTTGACATCTTCGCCTGGTCTTAGCAGGATATGCCTGGGCTTGACACAGATATCGTGGTACACCATTTGCCTCTCAAAGAGGATTGTCCTCCGGTCAAGCAGAAGCTCAGAAGAACAAGACCAGAGATGGCTGTCAAGATAAAGGAAGAAGTGCACAAACAGTTGGATGCAGGGTTTCTAGCAGTCACAAATTATCCGCCATAGGTTGCAAACATCGTTCCAGTACCTAAGAAGGATGGAAAGGTACAGATGTGTGTTGACTACCGGGATCTGAACAGAGCTAGCCCTAAAGATGATTTCCCATTACCTCACATTGACGTTTTGGTGGATAACACGGCTCAGTTCTCGGTATTCTCCTTCATGGATGGCTTTTCTGGCTATAACCAAATTAAGATGGCGCCAGAAGACATGGAGAAGACAACATTCATAACCCCATGGGGCACCTTCTGCTACAAGGTGATGCCGTTTGGTCTGAAAAATGCCGGAGCAACATATCAACGAGCTATGGTGACTCTTTTCCATGATATGATTCATCATGAAATCGAGGTTTATGTTGACGATATGATTGCCAAATCTCAGACAGAAGAAGAACATTTGGTGAATTTGCAGAAATTGTTTGAGCGTTTGAGAAAATTCAAGTTGAGGCTTAATCCGAACAAGTGTACTTTTGGGGTGAGATCTGGAAAACTACTAGGTTTTATTGTTAGTGAAAAAGGGATTGAGTTGGATCCGGCCAAAGTGAAAGCGATACAGGAAATGCCTGAGCCAAGAACAGAGAAACAAGTTCGTGGTTTCTTAGGAAGGTTGAACTACATTGCAAGGTTCATCTCTCACCTAACAGCCACGTGTGAGCCAATTTTCAAATTGTTGAGAAAAGATCAGGCCATCAGGTGGAATGATGATTGCCAAAGGGCTTTCGAGAAGATAAAAGAGTATTTGCAGAATCCTCCTATCCTTATGCCTCCGGTCCCAAGGAGACCGCTGATTATGTATTTGACAGTACTAGACAATTCCATGGGTTGTGTTCTCGGTCAACACGAAGAGACAGGTAGGAAAGAGCATGCCATCTACTACCTGAGTAAGAAATTCACAAATTGCGAGTCGAGATACTCGATGCTTGAAAAGACATGTTGTGCACTTGCATGGGCTGCTAAGCGTTTGATGTAACACCCCGATTAAAATAAGAGAATTATTTAATTGAGTTAATAGTATTTTATTAATTTAATTAAATAAAGTTGAATTATTGGATTATTATTATTATTATTATTATTATAGATATTATTTATTTTAATAATAATTAAATAAATAATATAATTGGAATATGAAGAGTGGAAGGGTAAAAGTGGAATTGGGTAAAAGAGGCCAAAGGAGATAACTGAAGGTTTTCATTTTCACGTATTTTGCCTCAGAGTCAGAAAAGGGAGAAGCGCTGAAGAGAAAGAGAAGGAAGAGGAAAAGGCCAAAGATTGCTCAGAACTTCCTTCAATCCAAAGAGGTAAGGGGTCTGAACCTTATTAAACGATAATATGCGAGCAATTACATGATATAGGATTGGGTTGTTGATAAATTTGGGGAATTTAGGGAGATTGGGAAAGTTGTGGTTTTTGAGGGAAATTGTCCGATCTGTGAGTATGGTGGCGTTATATACATTGTAATCGAAGTATGTTGTGTATGTATGATTGTTAAATGTTGATATTGGGTTGTAGGCTTAGAAGCCGCGCGTCCACTGTTTCTGCGCTTAAAACCTTGTTTATGCACATAACAGCCAAATGACGTTCGCCATTATGCCTTTGGCGCTCGCCATTTGGGCCTTTTTTCAGAATAAGAGCGTTTAACGCTAATGGCGTTCACCATTAGCCTAACGGCGTTCGCCATATCAGTTTGACAGACAGTTTTTCCAGAATAGGAGCGTTTAACGCTAATGGCGTTCACCATTAGCCTAACGGCGTTCGCCATATCAGTTTGACGGACAGCTTTCGCGTTTTAAACTCCCAGATGTGATATCGTTGTAATGTTGTTGTTGTTTTGTTGAGTTGTATGTCATGCTATTAATGATGATGATAACATGACTATATGATGTTGTTGTTGCTATGTTGATTATGATGCATGTTTGATGTGCATGCATTCATGAAAGGCCGATGCCTAGTGATGAACGGACTGAGTTCCAATGATGTTGTTGACTCCGGGCTTGTTGAGAGGCTTGGTTCCTTATGGGGAACTCGGATTCTATGGTGGTGAATCTGGGAGTAGTGATCCTGTAGTGGTCACAAAATGGGTATACCGAGTCGTGTTGAGTCATGCATGGGTGTGTGCATTGCAATTGATGTGTTGTTTTGTTGATATTCATGAGTTTGTGGATTATAATGATGATTGTGATGATCCGCGTTGACATATGTGCAAATTATTCATATTATATTCTGTCGTTATATTATTGTTTAATAATGTAATTCTCACCCCTTCTGCATGTGTTTATGTTCATCTATGATGAGCAATGTGCAGATAATGAGGAGTAGCTTTTGTTGAGGTGAAGAATAAGTGTAGAGTTATTCTACAGAGTCGAGTCAATGCTCTGGTCATGTGACACCGGGGTTATGGGATTCAATAGAGATTATATTATTATTTAAGTTGTGTATGAAGACTAAATTATTGATATGTTTTGTTGAAACATTTTTATAAATCGTTAATTGTGTTGTTGTCCGCTGCGAGGTTTTATTAAAATAAATGAAATATTTTTATGTTGTAAAGTGATGAGTGTTAAGTTGAATGAAATGTAAACTCTTCTACACGTTGTACTCTGATAAATTCTTTAAATATGTCGTTTGGGTAGAAGGGTGTTACATTTGAGACAATACATCCCGTCTCACACAACCTTACTGATCTCCAAGATGGATCCAGTCAAGTATATATTTGAGAAGCCAGCTCTCACTAGAAGGGTTGCTCGTTGGTAAATGGTACTGACAGAGTACGATATCCAATATACATCCCAGAAAGCCATCAAGGGGAGTATTCTGTCAGACTATCTTGCTCAACAGCCGGTTGAAGATTACGAGCCGATGAAGTTTGATTTTCCAGATGAAGACATCATGTTCCTCAAGATGAAAGACTGCGAAGAGCCAGTTGTTGAGGAGGGACCTGATCCAGACGAAAAGTGGACTTTGTTGTTTGATGGGGCTGTCAATGCCAGAGGAAGTGGAATTGGCGCTGTCATTACTACTCCGAAAGGTGCCCACATGCCTTTCACCGCTCGTCTGACTTTTGAGTGCACAAATAATGAAGCTGAGTATGAAGCCTGTATCTTGGGTCTTGAGCAAGCCATTGACTTGAGAATCAAGACTTTGGACATCTTCGGAGATTCAGCTCTAGTGATCAATCAAGTGAATGGTGATTGGAACACCCTCTAGCCCAATCTGGTCCCTTACAGAGATTACACGAGAAGACTGTTGACTTTCTTCACGACAGTAAAGTTGTATCATATACCTTGTGACGAAAACCAGATGGCAGATGCTCTTGCTACTCTATCCTCCATGATCAACGTGATTCGGTGGAACCACGCTCCCAGGATCGATGTGATGCGCCTCGACAGGGCCGCGTATGTGTTTGCTGCTGAACTGGTAGTTGATGACAAGCCCTGGTATCACGACATCAAGTGCTTTCTGAAGAATCAAGAGTACTCTGCAGGGGCATCCAACAATGATAGAAAGACTTTGAGAAGATTGACAGGCAGTTTCTTCTTGAAAAAAGACGATGTGCTGTATAAGAGGAACTTCGACATGGTTTTGCTCAGATGTGTGGATAGACACGAAGCAGACATGTTAATGCAGGAAGTTCATGAAGGCTCCTTCGGTACTCATGCCGGCGGACATGCAATGGCTAAGAAATTATTGAGAGCGGGATATTACTGGATGACCATGGAATCTGATTGTTTCAAATATGCTCGGAAGTGTCATAAATGCCAGATTTATGCTGATAAGGTACATGTGCCGCCAAATCCTTTGAATGTGATGTCTTCGCCGTGGCCTTTTGCTATGTGGGGCATCGATATGATTGGAAAGATTGAGCCGACCGCCTCCAATGGGCATCGCTTCATCCTTGTTGCCATCGACTATTTCACCAAGTGGGTCGAAGCAGCATCGTTCGCGAATGTCACCAGACATGTGGTTGCCCGTTTCATCAAGAAAGAAATCATTTGTCACTATGGGATTCCCGAAAGAATCATTACTGATAATGGTTCTAATCTCAACAACAAAATGATGAAGGAGTTGTGCCAGAACTTCAATATTCAGCATCACAATTCTTCCCCTTACCGCCCTAAGATGAACGGTGTTGTTGAGGCGGCAAATAAGAACATAAAAAAGATTGTGCAGAAGATGGTCGTCACGTACAGAGATTGGCATGAGATGCTACCCTTCGCCTTGCATGGGTACCGTACTTCAGTACGTACATTGACCGGGGCAACCCCTTACTCCCTTGTGTATGGTATGGAAGCAGTCCTACCTGTTGAAGTGGAGATTCCTTCTCTAAGAGTCCTGTTGGATGTCAAGTTAGATGAAGCTGAATGGATTCGGACAAGGTTCAATGAGTTGAGTCTTATTGAAGAGAAGCGAATGGCAGCCACTTGTCATGGGCAGTTATATCAGAGTCGGATGAAGAGAGCCTTTGATCAGAAAGTGCGTCCTCGATGCTTCCAGGTCGGAGATTTGGTGTTGAAAAGAATCCTTCCTCCTCAGACAGATCACAGGGGCAAGTGGACTCCTAACTATGATGGACCGTATATTGTCACCAAGGTTTTTGATGGTGGGGCCTTAATGCTTGTAACTATGGATGGTGAAAACTTCACTTCCCCTGTGAACTCAGACGCAGTTAAAAAATACTTCGCATAAAATAGACCCTCTGGACAGTAAAAAGAATAGTCCAGGCAAAAAATGGGCATCCCGACGAACCAAGAAAATGAAAAGGTTCGGGCAAAAATTAGGGATTAAAAATGAAAAGATCGTACACCCGGTAAGTTGAAAACCTGAAAAGGAAACTTAGGAAAAAATGGGTATCCCGGTGGATTGAAAACCTGAAAAGGGCGATCCAGGCAAAAGTTAGGGATTAAACGAATGACTGCGTTCTGAGTAGTTCTGAATCTCATCTCGTGTCAATAACCGGAAACTTCCGAAAGGTAGGAAACATTCCAATCACTCTTTTTGGAAAGCTGATCATCTGGAGGATCTTGAAGACGAGCGAGTCATAGCAGAATTGGAACCCAATAGGAATCCATTTCACATTGCCATTAGATTAATTTCTGTTTTTATCTTTTATGCAATTACCTCTTTCCAGGGATTGCTTCCTGATATAAATGCCCATTCAGAGGCCAGTCAATCAATAAAATCATGTTATTCAGTACATCACTGTGTCCATTTTTCATTTTACTGTTTTGTTTGCAAAAATGACGTCCGAATTTTCGATAAACATTGCATCATGAAACATAAGAGCTTTACAGGTACATGCTTAATAAACATTTAAAATTGCTGTAAATGTCAAATGCTTTAGATCGTCTATTCAGAACAGGTACCCTCGGGGCATTTCCTTAAGGTTCCCAGCCGATGATCGCGAATGTTTTCCCCCAACAGTCGAAGTTGGTATCTTATCCTTGCAGAGCTGATCAGAGCATTGGATTCTTCGATCCCCAACAGGCTCTCACTGCTGTACCTCCCCCAAGCGGTTGTTTCAGAATATACACTCCCCAGTAGAGTTGACAGTGCCAGACTATATATCCCCAACGGAGTTGACAGTTCCAGATTGTATCTTCCCAGCAGAAGCGGCTGCTCCTCAGGGTTCGATGCTAGATCGATGATCTCGACGCCAGATCCATGGTCTCTTTCCTTGAAGCAGAATCTCGGTACCATATCGGTGTTTGCTTCCCCTGCTAAGTCGTCTCTCTCACAGGTTATGGTTGCCAAAACCACTATCGCTTTCCCCAACAGCAAGTTTTCAATGCCGTTCTCTCCCCAGTCAAAGTCTCGGTATTTCGTCATTGCTAGAACACCGTGTGGCGGGTCATTTCCCCACAGAGTTCTTTGCGATGTGCATCTCCAACAGCCTTGTCAGGGTCCAGAAGATGGTGATCATTTCCCCAGCAGATTCCCTTGCCTCGGCTTGGCATTCTACCCAGCATTTCGCATCCCTGCATGTAAAATCATATTGCATTGCATCCTCCCAAATCGCGTAGCATTTCCATTTTCATGGAGCATTACGCCATTGAAAAATTCAAACATACGCATGTAAGCATAAAACATTCTCGGTATCCCAAGTGATAAGCCATAAGTTGTTTCCAGTACTCAGTCTGAAGATTGTTCATGACTTAGCTTTATTATCCCCAACAAGTGTCATTGGCCCATGCGCCGCCCCTATTATCTTTCCCTAATTATGCCGATGCCGACAGGCATGAAGTTTTTCCGGTATTCAGACCGTAGTGGCGTTCAACCAGTTTTCCGATGTTCATATCGAAGAAGTTTCCGACATTCAGGTCGATGCAACTTGTGGCATTCAGGTCAGTTTCCGGTATTCAGACCGAAGTGGCATTCAGGCCAGTTTCCGGTATTCAGACCGAAGTGGCGTTCAGGCCAGTTTTCCGATGTTCAGATCGAAGAAGTTTCCGACGTTCAGGTCGATGCAACTTGTGGCATTCAGGCCAATTTTCCGATATTCAGATCGAAGTGGCATTCATGCCAGTTTTCTGATGTTCAGATCGAAGAAGTTTTCGACATTCAGGTCGACGCAACTTGTGGCATTCAGGCCAGCCTCTCGGTGTTCAAACCGATATTAATAATCTCATATCTTCCGATGTTCAGATCGAAGTCATTTCCAGTATTCAGACTGATGAGCGGCATTCAGGCCGTGGTTATTTCTGTGTTACCATTTATTTTGGTATCCAGGTTAACATTCTTTTTCGGTATTCAGACTGACTCTCACCGTACCAGACGAATTCTTCTTTCAAGACCACCTCTTTGCCGATTCTGACAGGCATTGTTACTTCACTTCACTTCAGTGCAAATTTTCGGGCTTTTATTGTATTCAATCCCTTGATACCTTGAAAGTGCGAAAGCCGCTGCTATCTTCTTTTCGGGTCTCCAATTGATTGAATAGGGGCAGCTGTAATACCTCAAAATTTGCCCCCCTCATGCATGCATTCATTTTTAGGTCATTTAACATTTCATATTGCATTTCATCATGTCAATCGGAATTAGATCCAAGAAACTTGAATATCATCCAAGACGCTTTGTGTGTCCTATTTGGGTGATCAGTCAACACAAGGGAATGGCTTGAGATACTTCCAACATGTTCAAATGGGGTCTATTCATCAGTCAAAACGTTAATCTTGAAGGATCAAAAGTTTGTTCATGAACTGTCATGCTCGCTAGGCGAAGCCCACGCGTTTCGAAAAAAAAAAATACGAAAACCAAAACGAAAAATAAATAAATAAATAAATAAATAAATAAAATATAACAGAAAAATCTTGGACTTGGACCTCTCTCTTTTGAGCCCACAAAGTCACAAAAATCAGGTTATAAATTCTAGACTTCCATCTCCCAAAAAACCCTGGGAAAAAGATAGTGAGAGAAGAGCTAACAGAATTCAGAGCAACCTCCAGAGACTGAAAGGAACTCATCTGCAAAGAGCCAATTCCATATCATATAAACCCTCAGATTGCTTTGCAAACCCAACCGGACAATTCAATTTCATTCGATCTCTCCAATCAGGTTTGCCCTATTTCCATTACTCTATGCTTTCAATTTGAATACTCTGAATGTATGAGGTATTATCGTTAGGTTTTGCATGTGGGCACATGTTTTAGTATGTATGTCATGTCTTGATGTATGGATCCTTGCCCCTGACTTTGAATTTTGATACCCTTTTGATCCATGTGTTTAACAAGAGGTTTAGGCCTCCTACACTTGGTTGCTTTTTGTGAGCTCTTTTTGTTAATTTTAATGGCATGATTCATGTGGTTACATTTTGATTTGGGGCAACTCTTGATTGCGCCCCATCTTGTCACTCTAACCTGTTTGTTGAGTTTTTTGTGAGGGCTCCCATGACTCCTGAAAGGATAGCTTGCTTGGCATTCCACTTTATTTGTGGGATACCACCTGGAGGTTTATTCCGATTACCTGTGCTGACTTGCTTTCTTTGGTGGTGCCAGCTTGAGAGATCTCTGAGTTTCTTGTGTCGTTAGTTGCTATTACTTCGGATCTTTATCCGTGCGGTACTTTTACATCTTTCCCGCATTTTACCGCTTTCTTAGCTGGAATACCTCAATAGGAGGCAATGTTTTCTTTTGTTTGTTTACTTTTGTGACCAAAGACCTCCATGCAGAGGCAATTGACGGATAAAAGGGATTAGTAATCAATCCCCGTTATTCAGTGTGTCGTTCTTTATGCTCGCACTACGTGTCGATGCTTCAGAACAAAAGCCCAAGATCTTTTGTCCGGTCAGTCAGTGGAGAGGGTTCCACCTATCTGAATCCCCACTTTTTGTCATAAGCTCACCCCGGCCAGGGTTAAGAGCTATGAGGTCTTATCCTCATTACCCTTTTGATATGCTCACCCTGACGTTCAGTGTCAGTGGTTAAGAGCCCGTTTGATTACCTTTCCATGGCTTGTTTGTCGAGGTTGATATGACTCCTCTTGACTAAAGCCCTACCCATGTATGTTTATGCCCCCTTGTTGGCATTTTACTTTAAGATACATGTTTTGTGTGGTGTGATCGTTTCCCCATAAGATTGCTAGGCTTCGTACAGTCTCTCGTTTGCATGTCAATTAAGGTAGCACTGTTTCTTCGTCTAGGACTTCCTTTTTTGCATGAGCATTCCTTAAACACAAACCCACTCATTGATTTTTCTTCTCCTAAGAACACGTCGACTCCTTCTACTACAGGCGAGTAAGTCTCCAAAGGTCGAGCATCCGGTAGATTGCGTAGTGACGTCGTTCATCCTAAAACACAACCCTTAACCCGTAGGTAGCCGAACTACGGCTTGCTCTGATTCTCATTCCAGATGAGATACGTAGGCATAAGATGCGATGTCTTAGCGAGCACACTCCTCTTTAACCCCTAGGTAGCCGAGCTACGAAGACTCTGATTCTCATGTTCATATGAGATACGTATGCAGTGGATGCGACATCCGTGCGAGTCATTTTCTTTTGACCCCTCTTTTAGTAAATAGTACATTAGATAAACCTACACCCTTTAGACAAGAACAACAAAAGTGGATCCCATAGAGTATTACGGATGCGTAGGGGTGCTAATACCTTCTCTTCGCATAACCGGCTCCCGAACCCAAGATTTGGTTGCGAGACCTTGTCTTTTCCTTTCCTTTTTCTAGGTTTACTTCGAGCGTTTCCTTTCCCCCCTTTTGGATAAATAACGCACGGTGGCGACTCTTCTGTGAAGGTTGTCATACTCCAATTTTGTCTGAGTATTTTTAAATTTATCTGATACATGTCAAGTTTTATATTTTTTAGCCATATGCATTTTTATCATCAAATACAGTCACCATAATCATGCATATATGCATTATAGTAAAAAAGTCAATATAAAGTCAATATTTTACCTGTTGAAGAAATGAACTAAAATTGCATTTTTTCATTATGCATATTGAAAAAATAAATTAATGATCATTTAATTCATCATCAAAATATCCATTTGAATTTTATTAATCATTTTCATGCATCATAAAATAAAAATCAATGTTTCTAGAATGTCCAAAATATCTCTCATTTATTACATCATTATTCCAGGCATATATTACATTATTATTCCATACATATATTACATCATTATTCACTATTTAATTAAATAAGTTTCTAGAAGACACTCACACTCTTTGCATAATTCCTAAACTACCATTTCTAGAGCCTATAAATAAACCTCATTCCATTCACTAATGATACCATCAATCATTCACAAACACTAAGTCAAAACTCTCTTCATTTTCTTTCAAGTCATTTATTTCTTTTTATTGAATATGTAGACTCTTATACTTGTTCTTTATTTAATTCTATTGCACTTGTATTCTTGCTTTATTTGTTTAGCACCTTAATCATCACCATTTTACATGGAAATTCAATTGATTTTAAATCAAGAGTTGAAAAGTGTTCTTGAATCTCTATAAGTAAAAGTGATTTGTTGTTGTTTAAATAACTCTGATACTTGTTCTTTATTTAATTATATTTCATTTTTACTCTTACTTTGTTTATTTAGTACCTTAATAATCACCATTTTGTATGGAAACTTAATTGATTTCAAAATCAAGAGTTTAAAGTGTTCTTGAACTTCCATGAACAAAAATGGTCAAATGAAAGTTGATGTTTGTTTTATATAAATAATATATTCAATAACTTCCTAACATCATCCCGAGCATGAATCCATAGTTCGTTTGTCACGAGGGTGAATAAAATGGTCAAATCAAACAAATATATGTTGCTGCATTTTTGTTGATTTTCGAAATTTTTTATTATTTATTTGCTGATTTTGAATATACTATTATGTTCGTGAGATCGATTAGATAAATTTTTATTATCTATTTGCTTAATTCCGTGCAAATTTTAGAAAGTTATGGTGTTTTTACATTTTCATTGGAGCCCATTTTTTTCCATTTTTGTTGCTACGGAAATAGTAACCAAATATGGGGTTGGAGAAGATGAAGTCTCTCTCACACCTCATAATTCCTCAATATACCCTTGTGAGGCTCTCTTCTTTTGGTCTAGAACATTTTCCTAACTACACCCTTAATTTTCAGCCTATTTTTATCTTTTGTATATATTTTTATCAATTATTTTACTATTATTGCTTTATTTATTTATTTTTGTTCTTTCTTTTATTTCCTTTAGTTTTTTTTAATTCTTTTACCTCTTGCATTGATAATGTGTCCCTCCCTTTTATTATTTCTTTTTTCTTTTTTATTACTTTATTTTTTAGTTTACTTTATTGTATTTTCAATTGATGCATAATTCTCTTTCAAAAATACTAAGTTAAAAGGTATTTGATCAACATCAAGTACATCTTTCAAAATTCCACTAAGCTTTGTTCTTTAATAAGCACCTCATATCATTTCAAACCATTTCACAAACCATTTTCACTAATGCGATAAAACACTCGATCAACATCGAATTTCTCTTTTGCTTTCTCAACTCGTTAAACTTTTTTCCTAAACAAATACGAAAGAAATGGATCCTTGGAATCTCGCATTCCTTGAATCCTTGATGATTGCTTTCAAGGCACACATATTGGGTTAGCTTTTCATTCACTCTTTTCGTTTCTAAAATACCTAATTAGTTGGACGAAAAGAGGGGTCATTGGAGTCTAGCATTCTGGTGGAACCTGTGAACAATCTTTTGAATATTCATTGTCCATCAAACAATTTTATGAATATATTGAATGAAAAAGGTATTGTTGGAGTCTAGTATTCTGACAATACCCCAATTCATTGGTTCAAAGGCTCACGTCTTGTTCTTACCGAATATTCGTCATTCACCTAAAAATCATACAACACATCAACTTTAACTTATTCTCTCGCCCCCGTGTGATCAAAAACATTTCATAATAGGACATTTGTCTAATCCATTCTAACGCGTACAAACTTGCGCTTAAGCCTCCGTCGCGAGTAAGCAAGCCATGTTTTACCGTTATAATGCGATATAGACATGTGTTCACCATAACACAACTTTAATCAAACTCTTTTCTCGTCCTCGTGTGATTGAAAACCTTTTCATAAACAGACACTGTTTAGTCCTTTCTAACACAGATACAAACTAGCGCTTAAGCCTCCACCGAGAGTAGACAAACCAATGTTTAACCGTTAGAATGCGACGTAAACACTCGTCCTCTAAAATAATCAACCAACACTCTTGGCTACCCCGAACTACGAATTTTCTAACTTCCTTATTGCACTATAAGGATACGTAGGCCCGAGATTGCGAGATCTTAGCGAGCACACTAATAAAAAACCCTCAATTTCCCCCTTTTGCGGTTTCCTTTCATTTCTCTTTTCAATCTTTTATTCACTCGAAGAAAAAAATAACATTAGCTAATATTCAAATCGCAAATTAGACTAAAAGGTTCCCGTTGAGTACAACGAACGTGAGAGGTGCTAATACCTCCCCCTTGTGTAATTGACTCCCGAACCCACATATGGTTGCGACGACCATTTTCTGTTTTCAAAGGGAACACCTAAGTTTAGAATTTGAAGTTGTATAGTGTTAGTCTCCAAGGACCCCTCCTTGTGTGCCTAGCATGAAGTCTTCACCTAGAGTAGACCTTTTTGTAGATCTCGTTGTAAGGCAGCTAGTCTGTCGCATGATTTGATTCATGAACGGTCCATGACTATGGGCATCACTCTTAGAACCAGTTTCTGTCTTGGTGGTTGCATAGTGTTAAGGACCTCTCCTTGTGTGCCTAACATGAAGACCCTGCCCAGAATAGACCTTTTGTCACTCTTATCATAAAATAACTAGCTTGTTGCAGGACATTGATACGACTATCGTCCATGACTATGGGAACCTTATCCAAAACCTCAGAGCCAACCCTGTGAGTGGTTTGTGGGTAGAAATCATATAACTATCCACTATAGGGAGCCTACACAGTAGGTTGTTCTGCGATACTCATGTTATCCTGGACCCTAATAATACCTACATTACAATTTCTTTGCATACCAAAATACAAAATTCATGCATTCACATTTCATCAATATGAATTACATATCATTTTCATAAACCAAAAATATGTCCACCTTTTATCCATAACCAACAGGTTGACTTCCCCGTACTCGTATTGAAACTTGAGAACTACTAAAAGACAAGGGAATGCTTAGAATGGAATCAAGTTGAGCTGAGAAAGGATATGAACAACATGAAAGTCAAGGTAGACTAGATGTTGGAAGCTATGATATCTCAGTCGAAGAACATCTTCAGCATACTGTCATAGAGAATGTTGGTTCCTCGCCAGGCTTTACTATAATGACCAACCCAATGTACGATCTTCTCCCTAACTATGATCCTCTATAAGTGAACATTCCTACCCAATCCCAGTTGATGACATTGACCAATCTTGATGACAAAAGGCTTCGTGCCCTTGAGGATAAAATTTGAGCAATGGAGGTGCATGACAGTCATGGTCTCAATGTCATGGATACGTGCTTAGTGTCAGGCCTAGTGATCCCGCCAAAGTTCAAAGTACCCAACTTCAAGAAGTTCAAAAGGGATAGTTGTCCAAGGCACCATTTGGTGATGTTCTTCCGAAAAATGGCATCACATACTCACCATGACAAGCTGATGATTCACTGTTTTTAAGATAATTTGATTGGACCATCTTTGAGTTGGTATATGAAGTTGGAAAAGAATCCATATTCAGTCATGGGAAGACTTAGATAATACCTTTTTAAATTAGTACGACTACAACTTGGAAATGGCTCCAGGCCGAAGGCAGCTGCAAAGCTTATCTCAAAAGAGCAACAAATCTTTCAAAGGATATGCACAATGATGGAGAGAATTGGCAACCTAAGTGCAACCACCACTCTTGGACAAGGAATTGGTTGACTTGTTTATGGATACCTTGCAGAACCCATACTTTAAAAGGTTAGTAGGCAGTGCATTTTCAGACTTCGCCCACCTAGTGAAAATTGGAGAACGCATCTAGGGTTCCCTCAAAAGCGGAAGAATCTAAGGTGCCTCAAGCAGCCAAGCTAGCAAGATAGAATCCCTCAGCAATTCCCAAAAGGAAGAGGAAGATGAAATCAGTGCAGTCATGACAAATGTTGGGTATTCTCATGGTGCACTAGCCAAACCTTATGATCCCTCATCTTTTCAACATTTTCCATTTCCAGCACCATGCCATCCTTATGGAAAATCACCAACGCCTATAGCGACATATCAGCAACCATCGAATGCTCCTCATGCAAATCAAAGATCTCGTGGTCGAGGATATCAGAATCAACATCAGAACTAGCCCAAGCCTAGAAATAATTTAGAAAGAAGGAATGCTCCTCTTGATCCAATCCATATGTCATACAATCAACTTCTACCATATCTGATTCAAAGCTCGCTGGTGGAACCCAAGTCCCTTAGGCTGTTGCCGGAACCATACCCACCTGGATATGATCCCGAGGTGCAATATGGATATCATGCTAGATCAATATGACACTCAACTGAGGACTACAATGCTTTCAAGTCCAAAGTACAACAGTTGATCAACAAAAAGTACATATCCTTTCCGGAAGGAAACCTGTTGGTGCACGTCAACCTCTCCTCTGAATGAGTTAGAAGAATTCAAGGGGAATCTCCTAAAACCGGTGGTTTAGACATGAAGATATCCTCAACATTGGTGATCATTGGACTGATTTATTTTCATTTGCATTTGTAATTTCTTTATTGTTAAAATCTACTTGTGTTTAAACATTGTTGTTTTTAATGGTAGTATTAATGAAGTGATGATGCATGTTTTGAATCAATTATGTCGTATTCACTCATCTTTCTTCTCTTATATCAAAAATAAAAAATACATATGTGTTTCTCCCATTCACATTTCTTTACCATAATTGTTGTTTTAAAAAAGATTTGAGGGAGGATGACGATAACAAAATACCCAGAATTGCTGATTGTATGCTTTCGGATAAAATCCTACTGATGATGTACATGTATTGTTTCGAATCCCCAAACACTGAAGAGGTAAGGAGTTAATCCCTAGTTAACCACTTTGAGCCTAGAAGTAGGCGTTTCTTTCAGATCTATAAACCTTTACGCTTAACCCGAGGCAGGGTAGTGTTTAGTTAATTTGACTACGCACTCGAATTACAAGAGAATACATCCCGTTTGGGGATCAACCGCATGATATTATTCACACACATCTTGAAGTGTCGAAAGCACCATAAAAAAATCCAAAGGTTATGTCGGTTATTCTTCAATGACCAATGACTTAGCAGTCATAAGCCTTTCAAAAAAGAAAAAAAGCTCGCTAACTCGATACCCCTAAAAGGAGACTTAGGAAAAAATTGGGGCAATCCCGGTGGACTAAAAGCTTCAAAAAATGGTCCAGGAAAAAGTTAGGGATCAAGACAAAAATCAAAAGAGGTCACGAAAACCCTCAACAAAACAAAACAAGATTCAGTGACCACCATACCAAAATCAAAGGGTCACCGACATCCAAAAAACAAAATTAGGTGACTACCATTTCAAGAAAGTCTTGAATCTTCATCTTTCTCCTTACACCGTCAAGCCCTTTTGACGAACGTGTGTGTTGGATTAACTGAACATAGGAATGGAGTTTATCAATAAGAAATGGTGAATTATAATTGAATTTTGAGCCTTATATACTTTTGTTTCGAAAACCGTGAACCAAGCCTCGTTACAACCCTTGAAAGATCTAATTAAAGCAGAGTTATTTCTGAAAGCATTCTGCAGCAAGGTTGCGTAAACTGACTCCTAAAGATTTGATAATCTTGTACATCAATGTCATTATTCTCGTTGTATCTTTCACACTTTAAATTTCTAAAACAACATTGTGTTTGGACTCATGGTCCACTCCTCATGCACTATCATATCATTCTAATAGATGATTCTTTTCAAAACTTGCATGAGCATCACATTAAAATTACCAGTTATGAATGAACAATTTTAATTGCAATTCATCATTTGACATTAGGGAAATTTCAACAAAGAGCAATCAGAGAAACTTGATTATTTACCAGAATCAAGACTACTTTATAACCCATGAATCAGGGGAATGCCACCCAAAATATCAAGTTGATCATATGAAGGTTATTCCAAGAATTGACCAGTCTAAAGCAAGTCTCCAAACGTATGTTGATAAGAGGGAAAATCATTTAAAGGATCGGTTGGTCCAGAGAAGACCAACTTAATACTTTATCAACTAGGGTAGATCACCTAGAGGTTTTGTTGACTCGGGGAAAATCCCTTCAATATTCAGTCAGTGTGAGTTAAGTCGCTTCAACGCTTATACTGGTGCAAGATACCTCAAAAGCACGTCAAATCCAACCACTCCAAGAGTTGGTTAATTATGGACAAATCCTTTCATCCTGGGGCAGGCCATCTCAAACCATCATCCTGGTATGATTACTTCCCAAAGCACCCTTTCAAGGAAAACTTCGACAAAGCCCAACCAACTGGGGCAAGATGAGCCACATAGGAGCAAGTCTTCTCCATATCTTAAAGCTGCTCAAGCAATTTTTGACGTGTCTCAACCTCCGATTTCAAGACAAGTGTCAGTGAATCATGCTATCACCCTATCCAATAACCTTTGCCTTCCAATAGAAAGCCTTACTGCAAAGAACCTTCTCTTCTATTACCCGCACAGGGGCATTTTTGGAAACCTTCCAATCATCGCATAAATCATCCTCATTCATTAGTCATGTCGCTTTGCTCAAGCATAAAGCCATGCATATCATATCATTCATCGGGCATAACCCCACAACATGAATCTGACATAAAAAAACCTTGTAAAATAAGATCTGACATCAAAGCCCAACATCACTTGGCAATTCAAAGTCCAGTTCCCGTCTGTAAAATCATTTCAAAGTTCAGTTCATGACTGACAAATATCTATTAAACC
Source organism: Lathyrus oleraceus (assembly GCF_024323335.1). Lineage (NCBI taxonomy): Eukaryota > Viridiplantae > Streptophyta > Magnoliopsida > Fabales > Fabaceae > Lathyrus > Lathyrus oleraceus. The sequence goes on along the minus strand of NC_066579.1, from coordinate 427,895,661 downwards.
AGTTCCCGTCTGGAGAACCATTTCAAGTCCAGTTCCCATATGGAAAACCATTTCAAAGTCCAATTCATTGGCAAGTCCTTTTCAAGTCTAGTTCCCATCTAGGAAACCATTTCAAAGTCCAAATTCATTGGCAAACCATTTCCAAAATCCAGTTCTCGTCTGACAGTTCAATAAAAGTCCAGTTCCCATATGGAAAATCATTCTCAAAGCCTAGTTCCCATCTGGCACACCATTTCCAAAGGCCAGTTCTCGTTTGGCAGTTCATTTCAAAGCCCAGTTCACGTATGGAAAACCATTTACCAAATACCAGTTCTCGTCTGGTAGATTATCTCTTAAACCAGTTCCCGTTTGGTATTCTATCTTTTGTAATGAGTTCTCGTCTAGTAGCTTACTTTAAAAGTCAGTTCCCGTATGACAAATAAAAAAAAGTCAATTCTCGTCTGATAAACAAAAAAAGTCAATTCCCGCCTGGAATTTTAATCCTTTTCAGCAGTTCTCGTATGGTAACTTATCCTTTAAGTCAATTTCTCGTCTAGCAGTTTAATCTTTTTTCACCAGTTCTTATCTGGAAGTTCACCTTCAAAGTCCAAGATCATTGGCGATAAAAAATAAAACCCTACAAAAGCCCGATTACCCATTTGCATTCCCACATGCATCACATGCATCATTCATAGATGTTTTTCCTACCAAACAGGAAGATTAAAAAACATAGTCATATCAATCATCAACATACTTATGCATAGCCTTATACAAAATAAAAAAAATCATTCACATTCCTACATGCACATCCTAAATATCCCCATCAACTGCATATTACATGCACCTCATGCATCATTAAATACATGGAATTTCCTCCCAAAGTATAATGTCATACAAAACATCAAACATAACATAATTCAGGATCCGAGGTCAATCACAAGTATCCAGGACAATCCTCATTCAAAGCAGTAGTGTTATTACCCTTCATATGCTCGTGGAATTATTTCCCAGCAAGTCTTTCTTCGGCTGTATGGTTGATAATGATATTTCCCAACATCTTTGCTATCATTACTCCCTAAGCAGGGGATATCCTAAAAAGTCTCTTATGTTCTTTCCCCTGTAGAGATTTGCCAGTAAATCTCCTCTAAAGAGGATCAGCTTCTGAAATATTTCCCCCTAACAGATAAACATTTGAGATACTGCTTTATTAATTCGGAGAATATCATATGTTGTTTGAGATACTGCTTCGTTGATTAGAAGAATCTCATCTGTTTTATAGATACTACTCTAAGTATCCTCGAAGAGTATTAGATACGGTTGAGTTATCATTCCCTTTCTTGGAATATCTTGATCATGTTATATAAGATGTTGCTTCATTGATTCATAGAATCTCGTTTATTATTTGAGATACTACTCTAAGTATCCTCGAAGAATCTTAGATACGATTTAGGTATCGTTCCTTTTGTTGGAATATCTTGATTATATCGTATAAGATACTGCTTCACTGATTTGGAGGATCTCATTTATATGTTTGAGATACTACTTCATTAATATGAAGAATCTCATTTGTTTAAGAGATACTTCTATAGTATCCTCGAAGAGTCTTAGATGCGATTGAGGTATCATTCCCTTCCAAGAATATCTCGATTATATCATATAAGATACTACTTCGTTGAATCAGAGAATCTCATTAACTTCCATTTGAGATACTGCTCTAGTATTCTCGAAGAATCTTATATACGATTGAGGTATCATTCCCTAGTTGGAATATCTCGATTATATCACGTAAGATAACTGCTTCGTTGATCCTCATGGAATCCCGTCTGTTCAATTCAAGACATTGCTCTGCTAATGTTCAGAAAATCTTAGATACAGTTGAGCTATCATTGCATTGTTGGAATATCTCAATTATGTCATCTAAGATACTGTTCTGACGATTCTCAGAGAGTCTTGATTGTTTCATTTACCTTATGATAACCTTTTTCACTATATTTATCAGTGAATTTTCTTTCAGCATTTCATCCTTGCATCTCAAAGGACAAAAGTCAGGTCTTTTCGTATTTAATTATCTTCCACCATGAATGTATGAAGACTGTTGTTATCCATACCTTCTAGTTCAAGTTAATTAAATAGGGGCAGCTGTCATACCCTAATTTTGTCTAGGTATTTTTAAATTTATCTGATACATGTCAAGTTTTATATTTTTTAACCATATGCATTTTTATCATAAAATACAGTCACCGTAATCATGCATATATGCATTATAGTAAAAAAGCCAACATAAAGTCAACATTTTATAAGTTGAAAAATTGATTAAAATTGCATTTTTTTTATTATGTATTTTGAAAAATAAATTCATGATCATTTTATTTATCATCAAAATATTCATTTGATTTATTAATCATTTTCATGCATCATAAAACAAAAAATAATGTTTCTAGAATATCCAAAATATATCTCATTTATTACATCATTATTCCATGCATATATTACATTATTATTCCATGTATATATTACATCATTATTCACTATTTAATTAAATAAGTTTCTAGAAGACACTCACACTCGGTTTGGTTTCTAGATTGAATACAAGATCATCTCTAGGACGAGGGTTGGTGCCTAGATCGACAACCAGATAATCTCAAACATGAGGGTTGGTGCCTAGATGGACAACATGATCATCTCCAACACGCGGGTTGGTGCCGTAACCGACAACAAGACAATCTCTAACATGAGTATTGATGCTTAGATCAACAACAATATCATCTCTAATAGGAGGGTTGATGGCTAGATCGACTACAAGATCATCTCAAACATGAGGGTTGGTTCCTAGATCGACTACAAGTTCATCTCCAACACGAGAGTTTTTTTACTAGATCGACTACAAGATCGTCTACAATGTGTGGGTATATGCCTAGATAGACAACAATATCATCTCCAACACAATGGTTAATTCCTAGACCGGTAATAAGATCATCTCCAACACGAGGATCGGTGCCTAGATCGACGATCATCTCCAACACGATGGTTGGTGCCTAGATCGAGAAAGTTAAAAAACTATTGGGGATATCCAACGGTGATTTATCATGAAAGTTACAAGGGGCACTCTTCAAGGAATGTTTAGAGGGAAAACTCACCGAGGATTAATTGGGGAAGTTTTATAAAGAAGTTATACTCGAGAAGTTTTTTTTGTAGAAACTCACCTAGGAGAACACCTTATGGGGAGAAAAATTCATGGGAACACTTTGCGAGAAGTCTTAACGGGGAGAAGTCTCACTTAGGAAGTTGTGAAAGGATTCGCTAGAAAGAGAAATCCCTGGGGAAAAATAAAGGTAACTGGACGGTGAGCATTACTAAGGAGCTTCACGGGGATACAAAGGGATAAGTGGTTTTTGAGCTTCATTGAGGAGTTGTACTGGGGATACGAAGGTCAGATGAATATCGTAATGATGATTGGGATTTAGGGTGCCAAGCAAGGTTGGACTTTGGGGTTCCAATTGAGGTTGGGCTTTGAGGTACCAAGCGAGGTTGGACTTTAGAATATTTTCATTATATAGTGTTGATGATGATCATTTTTTTTTGGAATGAAGGTGAACGTCACACATGGCCTGTCCTATGCATGATGGTTGAATGTAATTTATGTATGCATTATGATTGATGCATGAAGTACGATGATTGATTATATGTTGTGATATATTTGTAGATTTGGTTCCCCAACACTAGTTATTTTAGAAATTTCAAGATTATATAAACGACCGTAATGAATTCTTCAATTCCCTGGTCAGTTTGTTATGCTTCGTACAAATACTTTTTTTTTCTCATTTTTTTGTTTTTGAAAATCAACGGATTTTTCTCCATGGGATTAATTTATAATAATCTCAAGTTGTTTTATGATTTTGTGAGAACAATTTTGGAAGTCAAGGGTTTTCCTTCAAACATTTAGAATATCAAAGTATTTATGTTTTTCCAACATTTTTATTACTCCTTTTTTCCAATGTTTTATTATAAAAAGCAAATGTAATTTTGTAAAAGAAAAGATAATAAAGGAATCACAAATGATAGGTTTCATATGATAAGGAATGGATATTTTATACATAGAATGGTAATACACAAAGGTGTAACTCTATATGGGAATTTGTTCATACAGAGAAAATATGAACAAAACAAAAATGGTAATGGGAAAATATTTGGGTTTCCATTGGATTACAACAACTTCTACTTTCTCTATAATCCTAAATCCACAAGCTTTGGTGACGGTTGTCACTGCATTGATGCTTGAACCATCATGAATGCAAACCTCGGTGACGGTCTTCATGTTGCGCTGACATGCCATGTTGCACTTTCTGTGTTTTTCTCTCAAAACAACCTAACTCTCATTCTATTTCTCATTTATTTATTAAATAGCAACATAAAAGGAATATTTTCATTAATATAACTTTTAAACTACCTCATAAACTAAAATAGCAACATAATATTACAAAATTACATCAACACTATACCAATATTTACAAAAAGAAACTACAAACATGAATAACAAAACTATACTATCATAACAAGTATATTCTATCGAACTATGGTTTTGTATAAGAGAATAAATTACAAGGTCTAGAAAGCAAGTTGAAGAAGAGGAATTTGTTATCGATAAAGGTGAGAGTGGTGGTTTTAATGGAGGTGGTTGTTGTTGTGATGTATGAGATGATTAATAGTTGAAATAGTGGTGTGTTTATGTGATTTTGGGTGTTTCTTGCTATATTTTGCTCTCTCTAAACTCTCTCCAAGTATATTATCTCCCTTTTAAATTTATCCCCCCTCCCACCCTGCTTAAGCGTCCATAAGTTAGCTTATATAGTGGTACTTTAGGTTTATGATTTTCTAGGGTTTTTTTGTGAGGTTTCAAATGATAAAGTGACTTCATTATGAAGCAGGCAAGAGAATAATGAATTGTCTAGTGTATAAAATTTCCATCATGCGAATGGTAGTAGACAAAATATGGTCAAAATAAGGGAGAATTGAAGCTTCTCAAAATGGTAAAGTATGGAAAAACGAAAGAATCTTGACTTTTTTGACCCTCTTTTTTTCAATTTCAAAAAAAATAAAAATAGTAATACTAATAAGATAAAAAAATAAAAATTAGTAAGTAAATATTTTTTGTATTTTTCTTTAATTTCTAAAAGGGTAGAAATAATCAAAAATTGATAAAAATGAAATAAAACATAAAGTTTTTTTTTTAATTTCCCTAGTTAAGGGTCAAAAGTGAATAAAACTCTCAATTTTTTTATTTATCTTCAAAGACACATGCAATAAAAATAAACCCAGACAAAATTGGGGTGCTACACCCTCATAATGGCTCTTGGGAACTGGAATACTTGAGTGTTGCGTGTAAGTGATTTGAACTGTTGATTTAACCTATTTTACTTAGCATGCCCACATACGACATTTGAGTGTCAATTCCCCATTTCTTTGACTTATCTTTCTCAGTTCTTTGTTGCCTCCTTTACTCTGATATTTCACTTTCCTGCACATAGATAAAATAATATCCATCATGAGAAAAAAGTTGAAGGAAGATGCTCGCGCTTTGTGGGAAGACTTTGTTTATTTTTAAACTGTTTCTACTTTCACCTAAGAGGGTAATATTGATGAGGCCTTTCTTGATATTGGCCCATCTTCAAATTGGGGTGTTTTAACCCCTGGTGAAAATGATATAATATGTAGTGAATATGTGATTTCGCCATCCCTTTTTATGAATGAATTTTCTCGATCCAGGGTCTTCGAATTTCTTTTAATGTATTTGATATGTAAGTTCTTAAACATTAGATAGCGGCTTCGATGCAACTTCTTTCCGCGTGTTAGGAATATGTGAAAGTCTTCTAGTATTGGTGAGAATATTTGAATGGGAGGCTTTCTATGACCCTTTTATTTCATATCTTAAGAGTTCACCATGGCCATGTGACTCAGGCACATGGATATGTCTTAATTTTCACGGTGCCAACTATCTCTAGCTTCGATGCTTTTTAAGAAGGCTTACAATACTTTAAAAACTAATTCTTCCTAGTGACCCCATCCGCCTAGAGGCTCATACACTGGTATGCGTTGTCAGTGGTGGAACGGGGGTAAATGTGTCGAGTCTTTCCCCTAGTATTGAAGAGAGGGTCACTTCTTGATGGGAAATGGGTTATATGTCTACAAATGAGATGGAATTTCTTAAGAAGAGTTGTATCTGAAGAAACGGCTAGTGAGTTTTTGTCAAAGATTTGGGTTTTACCAGGGCGTTACTCTACTAGATGAAGCTTCCTAGAAACGCTTAAAATATGTCATCGACACCCGCTTACTGATGGGCGCTCGTACCAGGGAGGAAAGAAATATTACTTTTGGTAAGTCTTGAAAGCTCTTGGCTTCTTCATCTTCAACTTACTTGCTTATGATGTATTTTATTTGGTAACGATTGCGTGCATATTCCATGAAAGGTGAAGGAGCACTCCGTATGTTACAACAGGGAATCTTTCCAGGGAAAGATGTAGTTGTCCTTTATGCTACCTTGGACTCCTTTGGGGATGTTGCTACTACACATCCTATACTCCTCATGTAATTGGTGGGGTCGGGCTTTCACCCTTTCAAGGAACGTCGGGTTTCTCTTTCAGATAAGGACTTCTCCTACTTATCCAAATTGCATGGGCGTTCCTTTCAGTAAAAACTGGAGAATATGGTGCATTAGACTCAATGCACATCTATTATTTTGGCTCTTGTGGATTCGGTAGCTAGGACACTATTTAGTCTGACTAGGAATAGAAGAGAAGTAATGGATAATGGAAAATGTCCATAGCTTGTTGCTAAAATGAGATATACACTTGCAAGAATTACATACAACTTTAACTTCTCTCACTAGGATAGGTGATGCTTTACACCCACTTAACTCTTTGGCTCTCTTGTCAACCACATGACTCTTTTGGTAACGGGAGTAACAAGGAAGGGCAAATCTCTAGTCTCTTCCTGGGCTACATTGAAGTATTTTCCGGTGTCTCTCTCAGTGGCTCAAAGAGATCTAAATTATTTACATCTTGAGAATGCTTAGTTGGCTCAATGTTTATTTGATTGTACAACCACTAACCTTAGGTCCGTTTCACAGTATTTCTAGAAAGCCTTGCAGCAAGTAGAGAATTTCCACCATCTAGCTTCGAAGGATCATATTTTCCCAAACCATAGGCTCATGGATAGGAAATTTTTTTTTCCTGTCGGGGTAGCCTTCCCCTCATTTATTTTGTTCACATCATGTGTGTAAAGTATATTTGTAATAGAGAAATTTATGTGTGTATATTTGTAATGAAGTAGATTTACCTATTTCAGATATATTTGTGTGATCCTAAGTGTGGGTAATTGGATTATGTGCGAACTTAACATATCCTCCTTTGAAATTTATGGGATGTTTATGGGGCCGTTCCCGCTAAAAGGTCGATCCCCCTTCTCCTACCCAGGTGAAAACTCGGCCTGAGGTCGACTTGTGGCTAACCCACTGCGGCCTCTAGAGTGGTTGGCTTATATAGGGGGTTGATTGTTATTTTTGTTTTAGTGTTTTTTTCCACTTTCCTTGTGTGAATGTGTTACAATGTGGGGAAATGATTATTATAGTCACATGCGAGTGGCATTTGCAATAGCACCTCTGATTTTCTTTGTGTGTGTGCTTTACACTATGGGGAATTGATTTTTATAGCCACGCATGTGTAAGGTTTACGACATCACCCATGTGTCTTTGTGTTGGGGCCTCGATCCCTTCGGTTGTACCCCATACCTGCTGTTACGTTACACAGTCACAAAGAAATAAATATTTCAGAACTTGCAACATTCATTAATACTTGGGAATTAATCCTACATCAAAGAAAGATGATTATAAATACATATTGTCTAATGAAATAAAATAATAAAAAATATATCCAGGTGGACTGTCCAACACTTATTCTTCATGGTTGCTTCCGGTTGGATCAACCACTTTTGGGAGGATGGACTTTCATGTTTTTGAGCTAGTAGGTTAGGGATGCCACATTGATTTCCACGTGTTTTCCTTCTCCTTGGTCTCGTTGGAGTGCTTGATAGATTCTTTTTGCTCCTTCGAGATCGAAATTGATGGTGACCAGTTCTTTTTGAAGATTTTGTTTTTTGAGTTTAAGATAGACTTGTGAGGCTACAACATCCAAGGTGGTTGCAAAGGGTCTTCCAAGAATACAACTCTACGGGATCTTGTAAGGGACTACAAAGAACTATGAATTGATGGATACACCATCTTTACCTTCTCCTGCATATATCATTAACTCGATGTAGCCCCATAAATGGGATGTCGTGCCATTGAATGCCTTCAAGTATGAACCTTCATACGACCCTAAGCTTCCTCTTTCAAGACCTATATTCTCAAACAACTTAGAATACACGATATAACATGAGCTACCTTAATCAATCAGAATTCAGGAGATATCAAAATGTTTCGATCCTAGATATTATCACTAAGGAAAATATTTTATTTGGGGTTCCTCCAATTTTCCCTGAATCCCAGAACCATAGCATTGACTGGTTAGGGTTTTTTTGTTGAAGTATCTCCATCATTCTTATGAACGACCATCATCTCAATGATATTTCTCTTCATCTTTCCCATTGCAGATGAGGTTAGTGCTAGGTTCCCCTCCAATGATAGAGGCGATGTACTGACGTTTTCTCTTGCTAACCTCTTTTTCTTTGTCGTTAGTCCCAGCTTCCGTAACTTTCGAGGGGGACTTACTCTTGGGTCATTCTTCTCTTTATATTTTTCCTCCCTTAACGTATTATGACATTTGGTCTCTCTTTATTAGTCCCTTAGTAGCATCTTTCAACTGCATGCATTCGTTTGTGTTATGGTTGTGACCCTTATGGAAACATCAATACTTTGTCTTGTTTGTTCGGGATGAATCTCTGATGGGAAATATGGCTTAATTCCTCCCGTCCAGAACTCTGTGTTAGCACACTCTTGATATATATATTCCCATGAGGCATTCAGTGGCGTTTACTTATCGCACCAACCATACATTCTATGGTCGGACTCATCTTTTCGATGGTGAGAGTCTTTCCATGTCGGGAGGCTGGAATTGGCATCGGTAGAGACCGAGTTATCGAGCTGAGTGATCAAATTTTCTTTGAGGTTGATGAAATATTAATCTCTATGAAGAAAATTTCTTCTTGCCTTGGTTAAAGTTTTGATGAAGACAAACACATCAATACAAAAAGACAAAGCTTGAAGGCTAGCACAACCAAGGTCAAATGATCAAAATCTTTGGAAATTAAAGGAAAGAATCAAGATGGTTAAAGTATGCATTACAATTCATATTATATATCTTAATGGCTCATAATATACCATTCATATTCATCTCAAACCTTTCATGCATCTTTCAAAATCATTTGGAACCAAACCATGTTATTAAAAAGTTACTTTTAAATTCTCAAACAGCTGTAACCGGTTACACAAAACCTGTAATCGGTTACATGTGCAAAAACATCAATATTTGAAATCCATAAAACATCAATCCCCAAACGAACCTACGTCTAGGCCAAGCTCGCTTCACGCATGCTTGTATGATTCGAATTTTGCGATGGATATCGAGATATCTATGGGAATCAAACCCAGTTCAAGCGACTGTCACTCATATGGGACTCGAACCCACTTAAAGTATCTTTCACCGTATGAGACTCTAACCCATTTAGGTGTCCACCTTTCCCTCATATCCGCCATGGTTGGGACTCAAACCCAATTGAGACACGAATCATTAGTGCCATATCCCCATTTACCTCTTTACGTAAGCCCATGAAATGGTGTATGCACATAACTATCTGAATATGTGATTAGGGTTCACAACAATAGTAGGACTTTCAGGGAAATGTTCCTCACTAAATAGGACTTTCGGAAAAAAGGTTCCTCACCCAAATGTCAAACCAATCCTCATGGTATCCATAAAATACTTGGTGATACATTCACCAATTCTCATGTTACACATAAATTCTCATGTAATCATATCCACCCATTCACATGATCCATACAAATCTTATTGGTTCATTAATCAGGTGAATGTTTGTCCACGATACACACCGAGGTACCATGCGTCCAAACATTACAGCTTAAGTCAAAACACAACCTATGTTATCTTTCTAAGTCATTCACCTAATTATACTCATACGTTTCCTCACTCATCATCATAGGATTTTAGTCATATTATTACACAATCAACACAATAACAATTCGATCATAACAAGGTTCATCGAAACACAACACATCTTAATATGGTTCATAAACATACATGAATAAATGAAAGTACAATAATTTTAAAAAGATAAGACATACAACCAAGTATCGTGATCATATAGAGATTTAAGCAAGCTTTCCAAGGCATATGACTGCATCTTATTCAGAGTTATAGAGCTCAAGTTACACCACTTTAACCAAAACAAGATTTTAGGTTAGAACCCACTCAATCTCGTGTAATTTGGACGATTAAGGTTGATCTAATGCATACATATTATGACACAAGTTATAGGACATTCAATGTAGGTTATAAACATGAAACAAATGGATTTTTGAAAAAAACAGGGCAACAATCAATTTCACTACAGGTGCAATCAATTACACATAACTTCCTAAACTCACTACTAATGAAAAAAAATTCATTTATGGGAAGTACAATCGATTGCACCTGTCATGCAATCGATTGCACCTGCAAATTTTATCAAAAATATACTTTCTAAACATACCATCTTCCATTTTTAACAACACCAAATCATTCCCCCTCATAAACCATCACCAAAACAAGTGATTATGAGTCATATCTTCAAGAACAAGACATATGTTCAACCATGTTTCTTCATCATTCATACAACATGTAATCAACACAACAATAACATAGCTTCAAGAATAAAGAACATCAACCAAACAATTAACACCATGACATTCTTTCAGCATGAAAACATAACTCATGTATTTAACAAGTCTTAACAACAAGAACCACCACCAACAATAACATAGAATCAAGAACAACAACAATATAGAAGCAAAAACAACAATAATTTCCTCAAGTCACGATCAAGCAAAAGCAACAACATAAAGCTCTGAAATTCCCTAGTCTTGAAACCTCCCTCCCCAAGCTACAACTAACTAGGAACTCACCTTACTCAAGAAGATAATGAAAATTGGATATGATTATGTTGATGAAGATGAGGAGAAGATTTTGTGGGGTTGGTGATAATTTTCCATTCTTTCTTCTTCTTCTCCTCCTAAACTTTTCTTCTTTTCCGCTATTTCTTTCCTTTCTCTCTTATTCTCTTTTCTCTTTTACTGGTTTTCTTCTTTCTTCTTCTTCTTCTTCTTCTTCTTCTTCTTCTTCTTCTTCTTTCTTCTTTCTTCTTCTTCTTCTTCTTCTTCTTCTTCTTCTTCTTCTTCTTCTTCTTCTTCTTCTTCTTCTTCTTCTTCTTCTTCCTTCTTCTTCTTCTTCTTCTTCTTTCTTCCTTCTTCTTCTTCTT